>NW_026136998.1:557500-575000 GCF_905237075.1 Dicentrarchus labrax
AGGAAGGTCCGACAGCACAGCTGCTCCTTAAACACCGGCCAGAACGTCGGCTTCGGACCCAGAACCTCAAAACCATGGACCCGAGTGTCTATACCCCCCTGTGAGAGGGAGAGAGGGGCAGGAGATGTACGGGTGAGGAAATAAAGGAGTGAGGAGATAAAGGAGTGAGGAGATAAAGGAGTGAGGAGATGGAAGGGTGAGGAGATGAAGGAGTGAGGAGATGAAGGAGTGAGGAGATGGAAGGGTGAGGAGATATGAGGGGGAGAGGGTGAGGAGATAAAGGAGTGAGGAGATGGAAGGGTGAGGAGATGAAGGAGTGAGGAGATGAAGGAGTGAGGAGATAAAGGAGTGAGGAGATGGAAGGGCGAGGAGATAAAGGAGTGAGGAGATGGAAGGAGTGAGGAGATGGAAGGAGTGAGGAGATAAAGGGGTGAGGAGATAAAGGGGTGAGGAGATGAAAGGAGTGAGGAGATAAAGGAGTGAGGAGATGGAAGGAGTGAGGAGATAAAGGAGTGAGGAGATGGAAGGGCGAGGAGATAAAGGAGTGAGGAGATGGAAGGATGATGGAAGGAGGGTGAGGAGATAAAGGAGTGAGGAGATGGAAGGGGTGAGGAGATAAAGGAGTGAGGAGGAGATGGAAGGGTGAGGAGATAAAGGAGTGAGGGAGATAAAGGAGTGAGGAGATGGAAGGAGTGGAGGAGATAAAGGAGTGAGGAGATGGAAGGGCGAGGAGATGGAGGAGATGGAAGGAGTGAGGAGATGGAAGGGTGAGGAGATAAAGGAGTGGAGATGAAGGGTGAGGAAGGAGAGGAGATAAAGGAGTGAGGAGATGGAAGGAGTGAGGAGATGGAAGGAGTGAGGAGATGGAAGGGGAGTAAGGAGATGGAAGGAGTGAGGAGATGGAAGGGGTGAGTGAGGGGTGAGGATGGAAGGAGTGAGGAGATGGAAGGAGTGAGGAGATAAAGGAGTGAGGAGATAAAGGGGTGAGGAGATAAAGGGGTGAGGAGATGGAAGGAGTGAGGAGATGAAGGAGTGAGGAGATGGAAGGACTGAGGAAATGGAGGGGTGAGGAGATAAAGGAGTGAGGAGATGGAAGGAGTGAGGAGATGAAAGGAGTGAGGAGATGGAAGGAGTGAGGAGATGAAGGAGTGAGGAGATGGAAGGAGTGAGGAGATAAAGGAGTGAGGAGATGGAAGGAGTGAGGAGATGGAAGGAGTGAGGAGATAAAGGAGTGAGGAGATGGAAGGGTGAGGAGATGGAAGGAGTGAGGAGATGGAAGGAGTGAGGAGATGGAAGGAGTGAGGAGATAAAGGGGTGAGGAGATGGAAGGAGTGAGGAGATGGAAGGAGTGAGGAGATGAAGGAGTGAGGAGATGGAAGGACTGAGGAAATGGAGGGGTGAGGAGATAAAGGAGTGAGGAGATGGAAGGAGTGAGGAGATAAAGGAGTGAGGAGATGGAAGGAGTGAGGAGATGAAAGGAGTGAGGAGATGAAAGGAGTGAGGAGATGGAAGGAGTGAGGAGATGGAGGGGTGAGGACAGAGTCTGACCTGCTGACATCTCTTGACCCTGATCTGGATGATGGACCAGAACCTCGTCATGTTTTCCAGGAGAACCACCCGACTGGCTGAAGGAGTCACATTAACCTGCAGAGGAGGAGTTAAAAGTGGAGTTACAGGACTGTTACACACAGCAGGAGGAGGAGGAGCAACAACAACAACAACAACAACAACAACAACAAGAGGAGAAAGAGGAGGAGGAGGAACAACAACAACAACAACAGGAGGAGGAGGAGCAACAACAACAACAACAGGAGGAGGAGGAGGAGCAACAACAACAGGAGGAGGAGGAGGAGGAGGAGCAACAACAGGAGGAGGAGGAGGAGGCTCACCGTGTTGAGTTCAGTGTTGATGTTGGTGGGCTCGTCTCCTCCCAGAACCAGGATCCGGGCCGGCATGTAGCTCGAGTCCTCGCTGGCAACCAGGATGGCCAGTTGTCTACGCAGTACAAATACACATCAGTATTATTATTATTATTATTATTATTATTATTATTATAAGTACACACTGTACCTGATGATGACCCCTTTGTGCATGTAGATGTTGATGAAGTGGGACCCGGTGCAGCCGTTGGACTCCCAGTAGGTTTTCGGGTTCTTGTCGGTGAGTTTGTTTGCACGATGGTGATTGGACGAAACCTCCACCTTCTCCCAGCACTTGTCCTCCTTCAGCTCCACACTGGAACCTGAAAACAGTACCGGTTCCCACAGTGAGCACCAGTTCCACCAG
The DNA here is from genome assembly GCF_905237075.1 of Dicentrarchus labrax. NCBI lineage: Eukaryota > Metazoa > Chordata > Actinopteri > Moronidae > Dicentrarchus > Dicentrarchus labrax. The sequence goes on from NW_026136998.1 coordinate 559,787, forward strand.
TTCCCACAGTGAGCACCAGTTCCACCGGTTCCCACAGTGAGCACCGGTTCCCACAGTGAGCACCGGTTCCACCAGTTCCCACAGTGAGCACCAGTTCCACCAGTTCCCACAGTGAGCACCAGTTCCACCAGTTCCCACAGTGAGCACCAGTTCCCACAGTGAGCACCAGTTCCACCAGTTCCCACAGTGAGCACCGGTTCCACCAGTTCCCACAGTGAGCACCGGTTCCCACAGTGAGCACCGGTTCCCACAGTGAGCACCGGTTCCACCGGTTCCCACAGTGAGCACCGGTTCCACCGGTTCCCACAGTGAGCACCAGTTCCACCAGTTCCACCGGTTCCCACAGTGAGCACCGGTTCCACCGGTTCCCACAGTGAGCACCGGTTCCACCGGTTCCCACAGTGAGCACCGGTTCCACCGGTTCCCACAGTGAGCACCGGTTCCCACAGTGAGCACCAGTTCCACCGGTTCCCACAGTGAGCACCGGTTCCCACAGTGAGCACCGGTTCCCACAGTGAGCACCAGTTCCACCAGTTCCCACAGTGAGCACCAGTTCCCACAGTGAGCACCAGTTCCCACAGTGAGCACCAGTTCCACCAGTTCCCACAGTGAGCACCAGTTCCCACAGTGAGCACCAGTTCCCACAGTGAGCTCCACCAGTTCCCACAGTGAGCACCAGTTCCACCAGTTCCCACAGTGTCCACCAGTTCCCACAGTGAGCACCAGTTCCACCAGTTCCCACAGTGAGCACCAGTTCCACCAGTTCCCACAGTGAGCACCAGTTCCCACAGTGAGCACAGACCAGCCACAGACAGTAAACAGTGAACAGACCCTGGCAGAGGTTCCTCAGGAACACATCAAAGAAGGGGATGTTTATTGGTTGATGGCTGCGACGATGCTCCTCAATCTGACCCAACACCATCTGACAGGAAACAGGAAGTAGAGCAGGTGAGACTCTGGGCGACAGGAAGGGAGATTAAAAGTAAAGGCTGTCTGTTAACAGTGACACCAGTGGTCATTAAGTGAACTGCAGTTCGGGGATCAGATCAGCCGCGAGTCTGGATGAAGCTAACTGACACTATTTACAATCACTGGGATGTACTTGTTAAAATGAGCCACACAGAGCCACTGATGGAAGTGGTCTCCTCCCGGTCTCTGCGTACCTGGATACATCCTGCGAGGACGCTGGTGGTCATCTTCTTGTAGAGACTGGCGTACTTCTCGCAGTCGGTGATGAGGTCTCGGAGCTCGGTGACCAGCAGCAGGTTGGTGCTGTGTTTGTCCAGAGCTTTCACCAGAGCGTCTTTGGTCCCCAGACGGCACATCACCACCGCGTAGTCTTTGTTCAGAGACGCCAGCCGATACAGGAAGCGGATGAACAGCTGCACCACCTAAACAACCAATCACAGGAGGTTAGCGAAGGTCAGCGGGTGGGTCTGCTCCGCCCGCTGCTCCGTACTGACCTCTCTGTCGTTGATGAAGGCCGTCATGGAGGACAGGCAGGGCTCGATGCTCTCGTGCCACGGCAGCATGTCCTCCTGGTAGTTGTCCAGGAACTTGTTCAGGATCCTGCAGGAACAAACAGCCAATCAGACGAGCTCCACATCATCATCATCACTGGGGTCAAAGCCCAGAGGCTGTGGTTGGTCAGTACCTGAGGATGGAGAGCTGGACCGCCCGGTCGGCTCGGTGCTGCTCCATCAGACGAACCAGATCCTGATAAGTGTCACGACTGTGAGTCACCTGTAACATCAATAATCAATATTTAATGACTGGAACGCACAGGAAGACTAATCAATACAGGCCGCAGGTGAGCTGGACTGCATCAATGATTTATTTCCACCAAACCAGAGTTATTGATTGTTGGACAGACTAACAGAGACGGTTTGTTTTACAACTATTGATCTGTGAGGTAAGACGTGTACCTGGCTGCGCTCCTCCTCCAGCTGCGAGGTGTCGTCACACAGCAGCTGCTCCAGAGTCTGGATCACCTCTTTGGTGGCCGTCAGCTCCTTCAGACTCACCACCAACATCTGCAGCTCCGTGTCCTTAAAGTCCAGCTGCTCACGGCAGTCTGACCACAAACAGGAAACAGGAAGCAGGTCCACACCAGGTGAGTAACCGTGCCTCTGTGGGACCGTCGTACTCTGTGTGGGTGGGTTAGTGCCGTACCTTTGCTCTCCAGCTTGTGCACCATGGAGATGTGGTTGAGGGCGATGATGGCCAGCATGGTCTCGGCTCCGGACAGAGTCAGACACTTCTTGAGGACGGTGGTGACGTCGGCGGCCACCAGCTGCTCCGCCAGGCTCTTATGGTTGGAGATGAGCATGATGATGACCAGCAGGCCGTTACGCACCGACAGCATGCAGCTACACACACACACACACACACACACACACACACACACACACACACACACACAGAGTCAGGACATATTCTCACTCACTACTTTATAGCTACATTAGCTAGTTAGCTAGCATTCAGCTAACAATAGCTTTCAAATGTAACTAGCTTGCTAACAACTGAGGGAGATTAGCCAAGAAGCTATCCATTAGCTCAGCTTTATAACTGTACCCCCCAGTGCCTCCCCCCCGCCTCCCTGCAGCGGTCCCTCACCCTTTAGTCTGGAGCATGAGGTCGATGGCGGCGGGGACGGCTCCCAGAAGGCCTTTGGAGCCTTCGGGCGTAGCCGAGCCGATGCTGGCGAAGATCTCCAACATCATCTGAGTGCCGGACTCAGAGAGCGGGACGCTGCTGCCGACACTGCGGAGGTCATGTTTACTGGCTCCAGTGATCACCTTCAGAGTCTGTAGGGATTATTGATCAGTACACGCTGTATCTGTAGGGATTATTGATCAGTATACACTGCATCTGTAGGGATTATTGATCAGTACACGCTGCATCTGTAGGGATTATTGATCAGTATACACTGTATCTGTAGGGATTATTGATCAGTACACACTGTATCTGTAGGGATTATTGATCAGTATACACTGCATCTGTAGGGATTATTGATCAGTACACACTGTATCTGTAGGGATTATTGATCAGTACACGCTGCATCTGTAGGGATTATTGATCAGTACACACTGTATCTTTATGGATGATATTGATGCTGTATTGAGTTTTTTAGCTTTTAGTTGGATTCAAACTGCTGATATGGATCATTGTTAACGTTCTGTCTCCACTACAGAAACACTAGCTAACTGCTAAAGGCTGATATGGCTGTCTGATAGTATTAGTTAAGTACTGATTACTTCATCTTACTCAATAAAACAAGAACACACACACACACACACACACACACACACACACACACACACACACACACACAGACACAGGATTTCAGTGGCTGTGGGAACTCACTGCGAGCGCCAGCTGCTGGATGTGAGTGACAGTGGAGAACTCCTGCATGCAGGACAGGACGGCTTTGACTCCGCCCTCGGTGGCGAAGGAGACCCTCCACTCATATTTCAGCATGAGGAGGTGAGTGAGCCTCAGCGTACTGGTCACCAGGTCTTTGGAGGACGAGCCCAGCAGCTCCACCAGCAGCTTCAGCACCTTGTCCCTGTCAGAGGACCAACACACGGCACATTCAACAACCAATCCATCAGTGAAACCAATCCATCAGTGAAACAGCTGTTATATATCGCTCTGTTTAAAGCCACCAGAATACTAGTGAGAAAAATACAAAAAGATGAGAAGTTTTATCTCTTAAATTAAAAAAATCCCTCCCTGAACTCACTACCAGCTCTGTGAATTTGCCAGAAATGTTGCCTGAAGTATTCACTGGTCGTGTGTAATTCCTAGAACACTCTGCTCTCCCAGGTCCCTGAACTACCCACAGGTTCCACGTGCTCACTAAACTACCGGGGCTGTCAATTTCCTGGAACACACCCTATATCCGGGTAGCTTGAACAGCTCACAAGATCTGTGTATTACCTGGAAACGCTCCCAACAAGCCACCCAGCCAATCCTGTCTGCAAACACAGCAGGTGTGTTATATTACCTGGAAACACTCCACATTCCCACATCCCCTGAACTACCCTCAGTCTGCAGTCTCTCCGGCTGGGTGTATTTCCTGTAGGGGTGTAACGAGTCACCAAATCCACGGTTCGGTTCAGACCTCGATTTTTGAGCCACGGTTCGGTTCATACCGCGGTTTTCCCCGTTTTATTTGTTATCTGATATTACATTAAGTGGACACGGCAAAAATCTTACATTACGGAGCGTCAGTGAACGCACCACTGCAGATGTCACTCACTAACGTTAGTTTCGGTTTGGACCCACATGCAGTGCACCTGAAAACTGAATCACGGGTGAGTTTATGAAACGTACTGCTGATGGAGAAAGTCAGCAGAGACACACACAGGGAGAGAGAGACAGAAAGAGGCGGAGCAAGAGGGCGTGTTTGCTGTGAGTGAGCAGAGGTCCAGACTAGGTGTGAGTGTGTGTGTGTGAGTGTGGGGAGAAGAGAAAGGGAGCAGATTAAAGTAGTAAATAAACAGTAACCTAGAATAACCAACTGTCAATACAAATACGATATAGGCGTACACCGCTACCACCCCACGGGCCGCCGCCACCGCCGCAGTTACACTGTCTTAACGAGAGCTCAACAGTCCAGAGAGCGAGTGTGTCGCTGTTCTGACACGAGACCGTGGACTTTTGTGTCGCGATTTCGGTCTCGGTTTCAGAATCGTTACAGCCCTAATTTCCTGGCCGGTCATCATTTCTTACCGGATAGTCTGGGCAGAGTCGCTCCTCATGGAGTTCTTCTCCTGCGTCCCCTTGTCCTCCAGCAGCCGGGTGATGAAGAGGACGGCGGCCAGCTGCTGGGCCTGGTCTGAGCCCGCCCCCCCTTTCTTCAGGATGTCCACCACCTCCCCCAACTTCTCCAAAACCGTCTTCTTCCCCTGAACCCGCGGGTTGTTGAACACTGCAGGAGACACACAGCACTAATGACACGTCTACTTCCTGGACCACACACGTCTCCCCCCTCAGGTCTCCCCCCTCAGGTGAGCCGTCTCCCACCTTTCATCTTGTCCTCCAGGTCTTCGGGGTACTTGCTATCGTCCTCTGAGGGCAGCTCGCTCTCTGTCTCCGGGCTGCCGCAGCCGGAGTCAGCAGGAGGTTCCTTCTTTGCTTTCTTGGAGACGGAGCCCATCGCTGAGGACGAGGACGCTGAGGCCGACGATGAAGAGGAGGAGCTCTGTCCTCCACCTCCACCTCCTCCTCCGAGGCCGGATGAGCTCAGAGAGCTTTCAGCTGGAAGACAGACCACAGTCAGACTCATACATACTGCTTTATAAACACACAGACAGAGAGAGAGACGTGTCCTCCTCACCCAGCAGCTCCTCGTCCTCCAGACTCCCCCCTCCTCTTCTCAGGTAGTGCTTGCAGAAGGCGTGGGAGCAGAGGAGGTCGCTGAGGCAAGATGACGGCAGCTTCTGCTTCAGGTAGTGAAGCAGCTTCTTCGCCACGTCTCCGGGCACAGACAGACCGATCAGAGCCGAGTCGTCCAGCACCACGTCCTGGACCACAGACAGACAGAGGTTAGGGTATGAGTTTTTTAACATCAGCCTCAGTTTCCCAGCATGCTCCCCTCTCTGTGTGTCTCACCTGGTCTTCCAGGCTCTGCAGCAGGATGCCATTGACCTCCTGCTGCTGTTTGGGCTCCAGTTTCTTAATGAAGAACAAGATCTCCCACCACTCGGCCCGGCTCAGAGCCAGCGGCTCCCTCTGCAGACCCTCGGACAGGTACGGCAGTGAGTAGAGACCGCCGGGGGGCTTTGAGAAGAACGTCTGACTCACTGAGGAAGAGGAGGAGACACAGTTTCACCTCAAGTATTAGCAACGTTACCGAGACGTCCTCTCAGGTGATCGGGTCTTACCTGCGGTGAGTTTGAGGGTCTCCGTCAGGGACGAGGCTTTCTCCTGCGTCTCCTTCTCAGCCTGACTGCTGCCGCCGCTGCCCACTATCTCCACCATGTGCCAGTGCACCCAGTAAGTCCTGGACAGGGAGTTCCAGTACACCTGGACACAACACAGACAGACAGTTACAGTCTCTGTGATCAGTTAGCAATCTGCCATCCATCTGTCACACCGATGGATCCGGGTTTCCTCACCTGAACAGGTGGCGAGCCGTCGTTGCTGTAGCGAAACTCTCCTTCGTCTCCGGCGCTCACCTCCTCGTAGTCCTCCAGCATGCGGACCATCATGCCGCTCTTCAGGTTGTCCTGGACGTACTCCACATAGGCCGAGCGGCTGGCGAAGTCGGAGCGCGTCTTGTATCCGTTTCCTGTCTTCTTCTTTGGCGGCGTGGCGGCAGGAGCTGCTACAGCGGAGGTGGCGGCGAGGATGACGGGGGAGGCGCAGAAGCGAGGCTGGAAGATGGACCTTAGGAGGGGGCGGGAGAGCACCTCCTCCCTCTGGTCCTCTCCACAGGCCCCGCCTCCATCCAGGTGGTGGGCGGAGCCATCTGGAGGCTGGCGGTTCCGGTCCCAGCCCATCACGCGGACCAGCTCTGAGATCAGGTTGGCCATTGCCATGGTGAAGTCGAACTCCCGCTGAACACGGAGGTGCTCCGTCTGGTGGGCAGCGTTGGAGGAGGCGGGGGAGGGGCTGGCGTCCTGTCGGTCAGAGGGAGACTCCGCCCCCGCCGTGTTAAGTTTGTCCATCAGAGACGTCACGCACAGGTAACGCTTCACCAGAGAGAACAGCAGCTTCCCAGGAATCTGAAAAACAACAGTCTGTGTCATCATCATCATCATCATCATCATCATCATCATCATCATCATCAACATCAACAACAACAACAACCCTTTAAAAATCAGGAAGTCACTGTACAGGTGGTGTTTAGTGGGCCATTGTGACCCGAGAACGGTCTTACAGGCTCACCAGGACCTGGTTGCGGGGTGAATTTGGGGAACTGGGTTGTTTGAGGTCCACATTGTGAGGGGGTCTGTGGGTCCTCACGCCTGTACCAGGACCCGCCTGTGAGAGTTTACCTGAGGCAGGTGGATCCCTTCGAAGGAGATGCCGTGCTCCTCTGACGACGTGGTTTCAGCAAACAGCTCCAGCAGAGTGTAACGGTTGTCAAAGTCCATGTGCTGCTCGATGCCGTCCTGCTGACTGAGAGACAGCAGGACGTAGGCCCGGCTACCTGCAGACAGACAGCACACAGTCAGAGACAGACAGACAGACAGACAGGACACAGTCAAAGACCAAGTTCTGCACCAACAGAACCAGAGACCAGAGACCAGAGACCACAGACCAGAGACCAGGTGTGACTTGACACGTTTTCAGTCAGGACCAGCCTCTGCAGAGCGCACCCTGCAGGAGCAGGTCTCAGAGGGACAGCGCTGACTCATTCTGGTTCAGGGTCCGTGTTAAACCACGATGAGCTAGCACTTCCTCCTTCAGAGGAGAACAACGACGTCTCACTCTGACAGTGTTTCTGAACTTCCTTCCTGTGATGAGCTCAGTGTCTCAGAGGTTCCTGCAGTCATTGATCATATTATTATTTATTTATCGAGGCGCTTTCGTTACGATTCCCCCCTTTAGCATTAGCTCGGCTCGCAGCCCCTCCGGGACGTCCTTTGTCTGTCCAACAGCGTGGGAGAAGCAGTGATTGTTAAGGTGGAACTGCTTTATTCAGTGTGTTTAAGGTGGAACTGCTTTATTCAGTGTGTTTAGTGGTTTTAATCAGCGGGTCTGTTTGTGTTGGAGAGGAGGAGACCTCTGTGGATCATTGGGCTCCCGGTAGAAACCTCCTGAACCATGAACACTGAAGGAATCCTAACCGGGAGAAGCTGACTGCAATGACGCCAATGGTGGTGAAGACAACAACTCCCATGATCCCACGCTGCTTCATCGCCTCATCAGACTGCATATGTTCTTATTGTTTGGATGTGAGCTCCCCCTAGTGGCAGAAACTGCACACTGTCCATTGATATTGTATGTTTAAGTTAACATGTTGAACTTTTGGATATCTGTGTCTCCAGCTGGTAAATGCTCCACTGTGTGTCTGCTGCTCAGCAGGAAGTGTACAGAGGCTTTTATTCTGAAAGGTATGAGTACTGGGAGTGAAGCAGAACAGAAACAACGAGCTGAAACTCTCCGACAGATAATAAATGATGCTCGGTGGTAACAACGCCACATTGTGCCTCCCGGTTTCAGTTTGCCGTCTCGGAGCAGAGGCTGCTGGGTGCGGCAGCTAACGCCTGATAAACCGACCCGTCTGTTCCCTGTCGGCTGGTTGCTAAGGAACCCAAAGGAAAACAAAGTCTCCTCAGAGAGGATGTCATTTCCTGGTACAGAGGAGACTGTCTGTGTTTAATGGAAGATCTCTGGAGCAGCAGGCTCCGCCCTTAGGTCCAATCACGCCGCTCGTCTCTGCCGAGCCGATGTCTGATTGGTCTGAAACTGATGGAATTCTGTTTTTGTAAATGTGTTGTATTTGTGGTGAAACAGAGTCAGAGTGAGCGCTCTCTCTGGAGGATCTATAATGAGGCTGTTTCCTCCTCACAGCCCTGATGACTCATGGGAAAAACCCTCAGCTGCTCCTCGCCCACGATTTTATCATGTGAGCGCTGAGAGGAGCTCCGAGACGATCAATACACCGTTTGACACCCTGCTGTCACTAAACATTATTATTATTGATACAGTCTGTCCATGTTATCACACTCATTGATTGATGGGTATTGATAACCTGATACAGACTGCTTCCACCTCTGGAGCTGTGTGAGGAACAGCTGGAGTCCCAGAGCAAATGCACTGTATCTTCATTGATTATTGATCAGGATACACTGTATCTTTACTGAATATTGATCAGTATACACTGTATCTTTACTGAATATTGATCAGTATACACTGCATCTTCATTGATTATTGATCAGTATACACTGTATCTTTATGGATGATACTGATCAGTATACACTGTATCTTTATGGATTGATGATCTGTATACACTTAGTTTATGGATTGTTGATCAGTATACACTGTATCTTTATGGATGATATTGATCAGTATACACTGTATCTTTATGGATGATATTGATCAGTATACACTGTATCTTTATGGATGATATTGATCCTGTATTGACAGTCAGACTGTGGACATGTGAACGTGTGCCTTTAGCGTGTTGTTACGAACACGTTAGGAATTGTTCAAATGTGATATTAGTTGGATTTAAATTACTAATATGACTTGAGCTCTTCCAGAGATTAAACTGATGACAACCTGCCAGCCAATCAGAGAGCAGCATGTTCTCTGCTGGTGTTAAAGATAAGGTCTGTGGTTACCTGCGTCGTGTGAGGCGAGCGCTCGCAGCATCTTCCCAGCGCTGCGTCGGGTCTGCGTCTCCTTGTTGCACAGCAGCTCCATCAGCAGGTTGAGGGCGCCCGTCTCCTTGAACACGCCGACCAGCGAGCCGATGCTGGCGTAGGCGCTCAGCACGTGGATGGTGTGTGTGATGCTGATGGAGAAGTCGCTCTTCTTCGTCATCTGCTTCCTGGCTCGCCGCACAAGGTTCTTCACGTCCTCCTTCATATCCGACAGCTCCACCTCGTCAAAAGTAACATCCGACGGGAACTCGCCACCGCTCCTCTGACCGCCGTCCGAGAACTCGCCACCCTGCTGCTTCTCCTGCTGCTGCAGGGGGCGCTGTGTGTCCGTTTTCCTCTTCCCCAAGAGGGTGGGGCAGTTGGCGTACACGTCCTCTGTCGACATCCACATCAGGATGTTCTCCGGTTTGGTCTCCCCTGACGTGGAGCCGCCGGACCCGCTGCTGTCGGAGCCTCCACCGCCACCTGTTCCTCCCGCCTCGCTGGCTCCGCCCCCGGAGCTGGAGCCATCGTCAATGGTGACGAGGCACCAGCGGATCAGGTACTCCGTCTGTCCGTCATGGTTGCGTCGCTGGCGGATCAACTCCTCTGGATACGCCTGCAGCCTCGGGCCGAGCTGGACCAGCAGGTTCCCATTGCGGCGTTCGCCCACCATGGTCACTGAGGAGGAGGAGGAGGAGGAGGAGGAGGAGGAGGAGGAGCATTTTAAACTACAGTGACAAACATTGATCAGTGATAGATTATCAGATCTAATTTCAGAATTTTTCCAATCAGAATCATTATTTTTTTATCTGATTGGCGGTAAAATAAATACATTTTAAATGTGTCTCACTGCCCCGCCCACACTGCCTCACCCACAATGCCCCGCCCACAGCACCCCCCCACACTGCCCAGTAAAACTTCATAACTTGTGTATTTGCTTCAATCCCTGAACTTTATCCAACTGTCCAACCCCGCTGTGTCTCCTGACTTCAGTTCAACTGTTTCTGGTTGTGGGTTTACAGCAGCTGAAGGTCCCTTCCCTCCTCCCTATAGTGGAAATACAATGAACTGTTGAACTGTCGACAATCTGACCCATCTAACCATGTGCAGTGACTCTGCTTTCATTACAAGTTTTACAGTATAGATATAAGTATATCGATATAAGTATATCTATACAAATATATCTATACAAGTATATCTCTACAAATATATCTATACAAGTATATCTGTATAAGTATATCTGTATAAGTATATCTGTATAAGTATATCTGTATAAGTATATATGTATAAGTATATCTGTATAAGTATATCTGTATAAGTATATCTGTATAAGTATATCCATATATCTACAGATATAGATAGAAGCCTTTCTAGCAGTATGTTCTCTCTGCTCTTCCTCCAGCTGTGTGCAGGTGTTGGGTCTGTGTTATTGTCTGTAGACTGTCTGTACGTCTGTCTGTCGTCTGTTTGTCTGTCTGTCGACTGTCTGCCTGTAGTCTGTCTGTCTGTCGTCTGTCTGTCTGTAGTCTGTCTGTCTGTCTGTGTCTGTCTGTCTGTCTGTCGTCTGTCTGTCTGTCTGTCTGTCTGTCGTCTGTTTGTGTGTCTATCTGTAGTCTGTCTGTTCGTCTGTCTGTGTGTCTATCTGTAGTCTGTCTGTCTGTAGTCTGTCTGTAGTCTGTCTGTCTGTCGTTGCTCTCAGTATAAAGTTAGGATTTCATTTTCGGTTTGAGGCTGTGTTCCTCTGTCTGCTCTTCTTGCCTCGGTGTCTCCGTCCTCTGGAAGCCGACTATCACACGTGCTACTGGGCGTTAGTTGGCTCCAGCAGGGCTCCGTCTAACACCTGGTCAAACTGTGAGCACTGAGTGTGCTGCTAACAACGACCGACAGACACTTAATGACACTAATATCGTTTAATTAAGTTATTATTTTATCAGCTATTACTGTCATTGTGTAGCTATTGCTGATGTAGCCTGCGTGCTAACGGTTGTGAAGTTATTTAATGTCAGTAAATAGCCCAGACCTTCACGTTCAAACGGTAATTTTTTTCTCCCAGGGTGGTGAAGTCTTGACCCGCCCTCCTCTGCCTCTGATTGGCTACCACTCGCTGCCATCATTGTTTTGATTGGTCAGGTTTCACAGTGGAAGTGTGATTGGTTGTAGAACGTCACAGTGAGCCAATCAGAGGCGGAGTAGGGCGGGACATGACTTCGCCGTCCTGGGGAAAGATGTGTCAAGCTAACCTCAGTTGCTAACGTTAGCAGCCGTTGCTATCTTGTGTTTTCTAAGTTCGTGTCATCAGATAACTTCCGGGTACTGTAACAGAACAACTGTATCTCCAGCTAGCTGCTAGCTGCTAGCTCACACAGTCAGCTGGTTACTGAAAGCTACAGAGGACGTCACACCAAAGCCCATTGACAAGGATCCAGATTTAACCAAACGTTGATTATCAGCGAAGATAAATAAAAGTTTAAACATGATTTCAGATTATTATTCGATCCAATAGCCTCTTATGTCCAACTCGGCTCACTCAAACTGAACTTATGTGTATAAAACTTCAGTAGTTGGCTCCTGACGCAAACACACAGTTAAACTGTAAATAAAGTTAAACTGTAAATAAAGTTAAACTGTAAATAAAGTTAAACTGTAAATAAAGTTAAACTGTAAATAAAGTTAAACTGTAAATAAAGTTAAACTGTAAATAAAGTTCATTCTCTGCTGTTAGTTGTCAGTCTGTCAGTTAAAGTCTCTCAGACACAATCTTTAAATGTTGTTGTGATTAATGGTGCTGGCTGTCTCCTCCCGGGGCAACTGTGTACAGTAAGTATGGATGGCAGCCCGGAGGAGCCGGGAGGAGCCCGGAGGAGCCCGGAGGAGCCGGGAGGAGCCGGGAGGAGCCCGGAGGAGCCGGGAGGAGCCGGGAGGAGCCGGGAGGAGCCCGGAGGAGCCCGGAGGAGCCGGGAGGAGCCCGGAGGAGCCCGGAGGAGCCGGGAGGAGCCCGGAGGAGCCCGGAGGAGCCCGGAGGAGCCGGGAGGAGCCGGGAGGAGCCCGGAGGAGCCGGGAGGAGCCCGGAGGAGCCCGGAGGGCCTGCCCACAGATCCGCTCGGGTCGGGCAGTAAAGCGGCTCCGGCCTCCACACACGGCTCAGGTGAGTCGGTCTTACCTGCCGTGTCACAGACTTTCCCCTTCGTGTCCGTCTTCCCCCTCGAGCGCTGTTTTCTCTTCCGCCCTAACGTGTCGCTTCCCAGTCTGGTAACGTTGGCTGTGTCGTTCTCCACCGGAGCTCCGCACTGTTGGATGCGCATTGGCGCACTGTGACAGCATCAGGACTCTTCTTCTTCTACGTCTACTGCTTATTGTTCTTCTTCGATGTGTTTATTGGAGGAGCGCAGCTGCCTCACAGCGCTGCCTTTTGGATGGGAGGCAGTATTACAGCGTCTGTGTCTGTAGGGAGGCAGTATTACAGTGTCTGTAGGGAGGCAGTATTACAGCGTCTGTAGGGAGGCAGTATTACAGCGTCTGTAGGGAGGCAGTATTACAGTGTCTGTGTCTGTAGGGAGGCAGTATTACAGCGTCTGTGTCTGTAGGGAGGCAGTATTACAGCGTCTGTGTCTGTAGGGAGGCAGTATTACAGCGTCTGTAGGGAGGCAGTATTACAGCGTCTGTAGGGAGGCAGTATTACAGCGTCTGTGTCTGTAGGGAGGCAGTATTACAGCGTCTGTAGGGAGGCAGTATTACAGCGTCTGTGTCTGTAGGGAGGCAGTATTACAGCGTCTGTGTCTGTAGGGAGGCAGTATTACAGCGTCTGTAGGGAGGCAGTATTACAGCGTCTGTAGGGGAGGCAGTATTACAGCGTCTGTGTCTGTAGGGAGGCAGTATTACAGTGTCTGTAGGGAGGCAGTATTACAGCGTCTGTGTCTGTAGGGAGGCAGTATTACAGCGTCTGTGTCTGTAGGGAGGCAGTATTACAGCGTCTGTAGGGAGGCAGTATTACAGCGTCTGTGTCTGTAGGGAGGCAGTATTACAGTGTCTGTGTCTGTAGGGAGGCAGTATTACAGCGTCTGTGTCTGTAGGGAGGCAGTATTACTGTGTCTGTAGGGAGGCAGTATTACAGTGTCTGTGTCTGTAGGGCGGCAGTATTACAGCGTCTGTAGGGAGGCAGTATTACAGCGTCTGTAGGGAGGCAGTATTACAGCGTCTGTGTCTGTAGGGAGGCAGTATTACAGTGTCTGTAGGGAGGCAGTATTACAGCGTCTGTGTCTGTAGGGAGGCAGTATTACAGCGTCTGTGTCTGTAGGGAGGCAGTATTACAGTGTCTGTAGGGAGGCAGTATTACAGTGTCTGTGTCTGTAGGGCGGCAGTATTACAGCGTCTGTAGGGAGGCAGTATTACAGCGTCCGTAGGGAGGCAGTATTACAGCGTCTGTGTCTGTAGGGAGGCAGTATTACAGTGTCTGTAGGGAGGCAGTATTACAGCGTCTGTGTCTGTAGGGAGGCAGTATTACAGCGTCTGTAGGGAGGCAGTATTACAGTGTCTGTGTCTGTAGGGAGGCAGTATTACAGCGTCTGTGTCTGTAGGGAGGCAGTATTACAGCGTCTGTGTCTGTAGGGAGGCAGTATTACAGTGTCTGTAGGGAGGCAGTATTACAGCGTCTGTGTCTGTAGGGAGGCAGTATTACAGTGTCTGTGTCTGTAGGGAGGCAGTATTACAGCGTCTGTAGGGAGGCAGTATTACAGCGTCTGTGTCTGTAGGGAGGCAGTATTACAGCGTCTGTAGGAGGCAGTATTACAGCGTCTGTAGGGAGGCAGTATTACTGTGTCTGTAGGGAGGCAGTATTACAGCGTCTGTGTCTGTAGGGAGGCAGTATTACAGCGTCTGTAGGGAGGCAGTATTACAGCGTCTGTGTCTGTAGGGAGGCAGTATTACTGTGTCTGTAGGGAGGCAGTATTACAGCGTATGTAGGGAGGCAGTATTACAGCTTCTGTGTCTGTAGGGAGGCAGTATTACAGCGTCTGTGTCTGTAGGGAGGCAGTATTACAGCGTCTGTAGGGAGGCAGTATTACAGTGTCTGTAGGGAGGCAGTATTACAGCGTCTGTGTCTGTAGGGAGGCAGTATTACAGCGTCTGTGTCTGTAGGGAGGCAGTATTACAGCGTCTGTAGGGAGGCAGTATTACAGTGTCTGTAGGGAGGCAGTATTACAGCGTCTGTAGGGAGGCAGTATTACAGCGTCTGTGTCTGTAGGGAGGCAGTATTACAGCGTCTGTGTCTGTAGGGAGGCAGTATTACAGCGTCTGTGTCTGTAGGGAGGCAGTATTACAGTGTCTGTAGGGAGGCAGTATTACAGCGTCTGTGTCTGTAGGGAGGCAGTATTACAGCGTCTGTAGGGAGGCAGTATTACAGCGTCTGTGTCTGTAGGGAGGCAGTATTACAGCGTCTGTAGGGAGGCAGTATTACAGTGTCTGTGTCTGTAGGGAGGCAGTATTACAGCGTCTGTGTCTGTAGGGAGGCAGTATTACAGCGTCTGTAGGGAGGCAGTATTACAGCGTCTGTGTCTGTAGGGAGGCAGTATTACAGCGTCTGTAGGGAGGCAGTATTACAGCGTCTGTGTCTGTAGGGAGGCAGTATTACAGCGTCTGTAGGGAGGCAGTATTACAGCGTCTGTAGGGAGGCAGTATTACAGCGTCTGTGTCTGTAGGGAGGCAGTATTACAGTGTCTGTAGGGAGGCAGTATTACAGCGTCTGTGTCTGTAGGGAGGCAGTATTACAGCGTCTGTGTCTGTAGGGAGGCAGTATTACAGCGTCTGTAGGGAGGCAGTATTACAGCGTCTGTGTCTGTAGGGAGGCAGTATTACAGTGTCTGTGTCTGTACGGAGGCAGTATTACAGCGTCT
>NW_026136998.1:580000-705000 GCF_905237075.1 Dicentrarchus labrax
GGGGGGCTGACTTATTATTTACCTGTTGCCAGTGAGGTTGAAAGGTGGAACACCTGCTGGAGAGAGTTGTTCTGTCAGTTGATGCGTTCAGGAGAGCTCAGACGTCTGAGACTGCTGCAACAGGAACAGTTGAACTGTAGAAGAAGAAGAAGTACCACTGTTACTAGCACTCATATGGGTCATAGTAATATACTACTGCAGTAATAGAGTAATATACTACTGCAGTAATAGAGTAATATACTACTGCAGTAATAGAGTAATATACTACTGCAGTAATAGAGTAATATACTACTGCAGTAATACAGTAATAGAGTAATATACTACTGCAGTAATAGAGTAATATACTACTGCAGTAATATAGTAATAGAGTAATATACTACTGCAGTAATAGAGTAATATACTACTGCAGTAATAGAGTAATAGAGTAATATACTACTGCAGTAATAGAGTAATATACTACTGCAGTAATATAGTAATAGAGTAATATACTACTGCAGTAATAGAGTAATAGAGTAATATACTACTGTAGTAATAGAGTAATATACTACTGCAGTAATATAGTAATAGAGTAATATACTACTGCAGTAATAGAGTAATATACTACTGCAGTAATATAGTAATAGAGTAATATACTACTGCAGTAATAGAGTAATAGAGTAATACACTACTGCAGTAATACAGTAATAGAGTAATATACTACTGCAGTAATATAGTAATAGAGTAATATACTACTGCAGTAATAGAGTAATACACTACTGCAGTAATATAGTAATAGAGTAATATACTACTGCAGTAATAGAGTAATAGAGTAATATACTACTGCAGTAATAGAGTAATACACTACTGCAGTAATATTGTAATAGAGTAATATACTACTGCAGTAATATAGTAATAGAGTAATATACTACTGCAGTAATAGAGTAATACACTACTGCAGTAATATTGTAATAGAGTAATATACTACTGCAGTAATATAGTAATAGAGTAATATACTACTGCAGTAATAGAGTAATACACTACTGCAGTAATATTGTAATAGAGTAATATACTACTGCAGTAATATAGTAATAGAGTAATATACTACTGCAGTAATAGAGTAATAGAGTAATATACTACTGCAGTAATAGAGTAATACACTACTGCAGTAATAGAGTAATAGAGTAATATACTACTGCAGTAATACAGTAATAGAGTAATAGAGTAATACACTACTGCAGTAATAGAGTAATAGAGTAATACACTACTGCAGTAATAGAGTAATAGAGTAATAGAGTAATACACTACTGCAGTAATAGAGTAATAGAGTAATACACTACTGCAGTAATAGAGTAATAGAGTAACAGTGCAGTATTTGGAGTCTGCTGCAGTTTCTTCTTCTCTTTCTGTTTTTAGAACATTAATAGAAAGCTGCTCCTACTCACTGACACAGTCCACCTTATATAACTGATCTGCAGTCAGCTGTCTGTCTGTCTGTCTGTCTGTCTGTCTCTCTGTCTGTCTGTCTGTCTGTCTCTCTGTCTCTCTGTCTGTCTGTCTCTCTGTAAATGGACCTCTACTTGTATAGTTTCCTTTCTTGTCTTCCAACCACTCACAGTGCTTTTTCAGCCTTACACACACACACACACACACACACACACACACACACACACACACACACACACACACTCACACACACTTCGACATTCAGCGGGAAGAGCTGGGGAATCGAACCAACAACCTCCCGATCAGTGGACGACCCTGTATGGCAGAGGTTTCAGGTCTCTTTGAAGCCGATCAGTGATCAGGGATCAGTTGGAGCTCTGTGGAGCTAGCAGGAGGAGGTCTGGAGGTCTGTGTGGAGCTAGCAGGAGGAGGTCTGGAGGTCTGGAGGTCTGTGTGGAGCTAGCAGGAGGAGGTCTGGAGGTCTGTGTGGAGCTAGCAGGAGGGGAGGTCTGGAGGTCTGTGTGGAGCTAGCAGCAGGAGGAGGTCTGGAGGTCTGTGTGGAGCTAGCAGGAGGAGGTCTGGAGGTCTGGAGGTCTTTGTGGAGCTAGCAGGAGGAGGTCTGGAGGTCTGTGTGGAGCTAGCAGGAGGAGGTCTGGAGGTCTGGAGGTCTGTGTGGAGCTGGCAGGAGGAGGTCTGGAGGTCTGTGTGGAGCTAGCAGGAGGAGGTCTGGAGGTCTGTGTGGAGCTAGCAGGAGGAGGTCTGGAGGTCTGGAGGTCTTTGTGGAGCTAGCAGGAGGAGGTCTGGAGGTCTGTGTGGAGCTAGCAGGAGGAGGTCTGGAGGTCTGGAGGTCTGTGTGGAGCTAGCAGGAGGAGGTCTGGAGGTCTGTGTGGAGCTAGCAGGAGGAGGTCTGGAGGTCTGTGTGGAGCTAGCAGGAGGAGGTCTGGAGGTCTGGAGGTCTTTGTGGAGCTAGCAGGAGGAGGTCTGGAGGTCTGTGTGGAGCTAGCAGGAGGAGGTCTGGAGGTCTGGAGGTCTGTGTGGAGCTAGCAGGAGGAGGTCTGGAGGTCTGTGTGGAGCTAGCAGGAGGAGGTCTGGAGGTCTGTGTGGAGCTAGCAGGAGGAGGTCTGGGGGGTCTGTGTGGAGCTAGCAGGAGGAGGTCTGGAGGTCTGTGTGGAGCTAGCAGGAGGAGGTCTGGAGGTCTGTGTGGAGCTAGCAGGAGGAGGTCTGGAGGTCTGTGTGGAGCTAGCAGGAGGAGGTCTGGGGGTCTGTGTGTGCTGGTAGCTCATCTGCTGCATGTGGTTTGGATGTGGTTTCCATGGCAACTCCACACCTACAGCTCCAAAAGAAACAGGGCTGGTTGCCAGTGGCAACGCTTCCCACTGAAATCCATCACTGAACAACAGAAAGCTCTGCAGCAGCAGCAGGAGGAGGAGGAGGAGGAGGAGGAAGATGAGGAGGAAGATGAGGAGGGAGGAGGAGGAGGAGGAGGAGGAGGAGGAGGAGGAAGAGGAGGAGGAAGATGAGGAGGGAGGAGGAGGAGGAGGAGGAGGAGGAGGGAGGAGGAGGAGGAGGAGGAGAGTTTGTTAAAAGCAGAGAGGAAGTGAGCCATGTTAAAGGAAGAGTTCACCACAAACAGAAAAACCTTCCACTCTGCTGGGAGGTCAAAGGTGTCTCTTAGGATCCAGTAAACAGTGTGTTACAGTACAGTGTGTTACAGTACAGTGTGTTACAGTACAGTGTGTTAGAGTACAGTGTGTTACAGTACAGTGTGTTAGAGTACAGTACAGTGTGTTACAGTACAGTGTGTTACAGTACAGTGTGTTAGAGTACAGTGTGTTACAGTACAGTGTGTTAGAGTACAGTACAGTGTGTTACAGTACAGTGTGTTACAGTACAGTGTGTTAGAGTACAGTGTGTTACAGTACAGTGTGTTACAGTACAGTGTGTTACAGTACAGTACAGTGTGTTAGAGTACAGTGTGTTACAGTACAGTGTGTTAGAGTACAGTGTGTTAGAGTACAGTACAGTGTGTTAGAGTACAGTGTGTTACAGTACAGTGTGTTACAGTACAGTGTGTTACAGTACAGTACAGTGTGTTACAGTACAGTGTGTTAGAGTACAGTGTGTTACAGTACAGTGTGTTAGAGTACAGTGTGTTAGAGTACAGTACAGTGTGTTACAGTACAGTGTGTTACAGTACAGTGTGTTAGAGTACAGTGTGTTACAGTACAGTGTGTTAGAGTACAGTACAGTGTGTTACAGTACAGTACAGTGTGTTAGAGTACAGTGTGTTAGAGTACAGTGTGTTACAGTACAGTGTGTTACAGTACAGTGTGTTACAGTACAGTGTGTTAGAGTACAGTACAGTGTGTTACAGTACAGTGTGTTACAGTACAGTGTGTTACAGTACAGTACAGTGTGTTACAGTACAGTGTGTTACAGTACAGTGTGTTACAGTACAGTACAGTGTGTTAGAGTACAGTGTGTTACAGTACAGTGTGTTACAGTACAGTACAGTGTGTTAGAGTACAGTGTGTTACAGTACAGTGTGTTACAGTACAGTGTGTTAGAGTACAGTGTGTTACAGTACAGTGTGTTACAGTACAGTGTGTTAGAGTACAGTACAGTGTGTTAGAGTACAGTACAGTGTGTTAGAGTACAGTGTGTTAGAGTACAGTACAGTGTGTTAGAGTACAGTGTGTTAGAGTACAGTACAGTGTGTTAGAGTACAGTGTGTTACAGTACAGTGTGTTAGAGTACAGTACAGTGTGTTACAGTACAGTGTGTTACAGTACAGTGTGTTAGAGTACAGTACAGTGTGTTAGAGTACAGTGTGTTAGAGTACAGTGTGTTAGAGTACAGTGTGTTACAGTACAGTGTGTTAGAGTACAGTGTGTTACAGTACAGTACAGTGTGTTACAGTACAGTGTGTTACAGTACAGTGTGTTAGAGTACAGTGTGTTACAGTACAGTGTGTTAGAGTACAGTGTGTTAGAGTACAGTGTGTTAGAGTACAGTGTGTTAGAGTACAGTGTGTTAGAGTACAGTGTGTTAGAGTACAGTGTGTTACAGTACAGTGTGTTACAGTACAGTGTGTTACAGTACAGAGTCCCGGCAGTAAGCGGCTGCCCGTTGCAGACTGATACAATCTGTTTTTGTTAACCCGCTGTGGATAATCTGATTGGTACTTTAGAGTGGCACACACACACACACACACACACACACACACACACACACTTACGTAACTCTCTTGCTGCACACACTCAGACCTACAAGGACATTGCTCTTTGTTCAGCAGGAAGTTTGGGAGCGCCTCATTGTCTCCACTGGACCAATCACAGGAGGCCCCGCCCCCCAGCTATCTCTGGTTGGCTGACGTCACTGCACTGACGTGTGATTGGTCTGAAGTGTAATTAAATCTTACTGGAAGGGAAGCAGTGATTACAGTTTCCTGCCAACGAGCTCGTTAATCATGTTTACACAGTTAATTCAGCTCGTTAAGGGACTGGCAGAGATTGAGGGTTATTTAATGTCAACACACAGAGGAACGCCGCTGCCATCGCCACCACCATCATCATCATCATTACCATCATCATCCTCATCTTCATCCTCATCATGGAGCTCAGTGGTCAACACTGACTTTGAAAACACAACCAGCCAATCAGTGACAAGCAGACCAGCATTCAGGATCCCAACAGAAAAAGTAATATCACTATCACTCTCCACCAGACTCCATTCATAAAAACACTCATTTAACCTTCAGCTCATCGTAACTTCATTAAAGTGAACAGAAACAGAATAAAACTGATTAAAAGCGTCTCTGTTAGTGTTTCCAACAATCACCAACTCTGGTTTGGTGGAAATAAATCCTTAATTCACCGACGTAGATGATAAAAACAGCAGTTTCAGTCGGAGCAGACCGGCTATGGAAACAAACCACAGAGAGGCTGCGATACAACACAGGCAGAGGGAGAGAGACAGGCAGAGGGAGAGAGACAGGCAGAGGGAGAGAGACACCATGTGACTCTGTGTATAGAGAATATAATGTTTAATATCTCATATAAATATAAACAGTATATATATATATATTAACGTATATATACACATTTCTATGTTTGCTTTGGTTGGATGTTCTTTATAAAGACATTTGGAGCACATTCATCAGTAAACTGTAGTTATTATTATAGAGAGGAGGTCTGGCTGCTTCCTGATCACATCAGAGCGGAGGGACGGATGTTCTTCCTCTGTGTATAATCTATAATCTTGTTTCTTTAACGTTGTTCTCACGGGTTCTTTAACGCTATGATACAGCAACCAACTGAACACACACACACACACACACACACACACACACACACTCACACACACACACACACACACACACACACACACACTCACACACACACACACACACACACACACACACACACACACACACACACACACACACACACACACACACACACACACACACACACACACACACACACACACACACACACACACACACACACACACACACACACATCCTCCAATGTTAATGTTAGCAAAACACGAGCTAACTAGCTCATTAATCTACATAAACCGTTAACTAGCTAGTTACATCTGATAGCTAATGTTAGCAAACAGCAGCTAATATCCTTCCTCCCTCTCTCCTCCCTCTCTCCTCCCTCTCTCTCCTCCCTCTCTCCTCTCTCTCTCCACCCTCTCTCTCTTCCTCCCTCTCTCCTCCCTCTTCTTCCACCCTCTCTCCTCCCCCTCTTCTTCCACCCTCTCTCTCTTCCTCCCTCTCTCCTCCCCCTCTTCTTCTACCCTCTCTCTCTTCCTCCCTCTCTCCTCCCTCTTCTTCCTCCCTCCCCTCTTCCTCCTCCCTCTTCTTCCTCCCCTCTCCTCCTTTCTTCCTCCCTCTTCTTCCTCCCTCTCTCTTCCTCCCTCTCTCCTCCCTCCTCTCGCCTCTCTCCTCCCTCTTCTTCCTCCCTCTCTCTCTCTTCCTCCCTCTCTCCTCCTCTCTTCTTCCTCCTCCCTCTCTTCCTCCCTCTTTCCTCCCTCTCTCTCTTCCTCCTTCTCTCCTCCCTCTTCTTCCTCCCTCTCTCTTCCTCCCCTCTCTCCTCCCTCTTCTTCCTCCCTCCCTCTTCTTCCTCCCTCTCTCCTCCCCCTCTTCTTCCACCCTCTCTCTCTTCCTCCCTCTCTCCTCCCTCTTCTTCCTCCCTCCCTCTTCTTCCTCCCTCTCTCCTCCCTCTTCTTCCTCCCTCTCTCTTCCTCCCTCTCTCCTCCCTCTCGCCTCTCTCCTCCCTCTGTCCTCCCTCTCTCCTCTCTCCTCCCTCTTCTTCCTCCCTCTCTCTTCCTCCCTCTCTCCTCCCCTCTCGCCTCTCTCCTCCCTCTTCTTCCACCCTCTCTCTCTTCCTCCCTCCTCTCCTCCCTCTTCTTCCTCCCTCTCTCTTCCTCTCTCTCTCCTCCCCTCTCTCCTCCCTCTTCTTCCTCCCTCTCTACTCCCTCTTCTTCCTCCCTCTCTCCTCCCTCTCTCCTCCCTCTTCTTCCACCCTCTCTCTCTTCCTCCCTCTCTCCTCCCCCTCTTCTTCCACCCTCTCTCTCTTCCTCCCTCTCTCCTCCCTCTTCTTCCTCCCTCCCTCTTCTTCCTCCCTCTCTCCTCCCTCTTCTTCCCTCTTCCTCCCTCTCTTCCTCCCTCTCTCCTCCCTCTCGCCTCTCTCCTCCCTCTGTCCTCCCTCTCTCTCCCTCTCTCCTCCCTCTTCTTCCTCCCTCTCTCTTCCTCCCTCTCTCCTCCCTCTTCTTCCACCCTCTCTCTTCTTCCTCCCTGCCTCCTCCCTCTTCTTCCTCCCTCTCTCTCTTCCTCCCTCTCTCCTCCCTCTTCTTCCTCCCTCTCTACTCCCTCTTCTTTCCTCCCTCTCTCCTCCCTCTCTCCTCCCTCTTCTTCCCCCTCTCTCTCTTCCTCCCTCTCTCCTCCCCCCTCTTCTTCCACCCTCTCTCTCTTCCTCCCTCTCTCCTCCCTCTTCTTCCTCCCTCCCTCTTCTTCCTCCCTCTCTCCTCCCTCTTCTTCCTCCCTCTCTCTTCCTCCCTCTCTCCTCCCTCTCGCCTCTCTCCTCCTCCCTCTTCTTCCACCCTCTCTCTCTTCCTCCCTCTCTCTTCCCTCTTCTTCCTCCCTCTCTCTTCCTCCCTCTCTCCTCCCTCTTCTTCCTCCCTCTCTACTCCCTCTTCTTCCTCCCTCTCTCCTCCCTCTCTCCTCCCTCTTCTTCCACCCTCTCTCTCTTCCTCCCTCTCTCCTCCCCCTCTTCTTCCACCCTCTCTCTCTTCCTCCCTCTCTCCTCCCTCTTCTTCCTCCCTCCCTCTTCTTCCTCCCTCTCTCCTCCCTCTTCTCTCTTCCTCCCTCTCTCTTCCTCCCTCTCTCCTCCCTCTCGCCTCTCTCCTCCCTCTTCTTCCACCCCTCTCTCTCTTCCTCCCTCTCTCTTCCCTCTTCTTCCTCCCTCTCTCTTCCTCCCTCTCTCCTCCCTCTTCTTCCTCCCTCTCTACTCCCTCTTCTTCCTCCCTCTCTCCTCCCTCTCTCCTCCCTCTTCTTCCACCCTCTCTCTCTTCCTCCCTCTCTCCTCCCCCCTCTTCTTCCACCCTCTCTCTCTTCCTCCCTCTCTCCTCCCCCTCTTCTTCTACCCTCTCTCCCTCCCTCCCTCTTCTTCCTCCCTCTCTCCTCCCTCTCTCTTCCTCCCCTCTCTCCTCCCTCTCCTCCTCTCCTCCCTCTCTCCTCCCTCTTCTTCCACCCTCTCTCTCTTCCTCCCTCTCTCCTCCCTCTTCTTCCTCCCTCTCTCACTCCCTCTTCTTCCTCCCTCTCTCCTCCCTCTCTCCTCCCTCTTCTTCCACCCTCTCTCTCTTCCTCCCTCTCTCCTCCCTCTTCTTCCACCCTCTCTCTCTTCCTCCCTCTCTCCTCCCTCTCTCCTCTCTCCTCCCTCTCTCTTCCCTCTTCTTCCACCCTCTCTCTCTTCCTCCCTCTCTCCTCCCTCTCTCCCTCTCTCCTCCCTCTTCTTCCTCCCTCTCTCTCTTCCTCCCTCTCTCCTCCCTCTTCTTCCTCCCTCTCTCTTCCTCCCTCTCTCCTCCCTCTTCTTCCTCCCTCTCTCCTCCCTCTTCTTCCACCGTCTCTCTCTTCCTCCCTCTCTCCTCCCTCTTCTTCCACCCTCTCTCTCTTCCTCCCTCTCTCTCTTCCTCCCTCTCTCCCTCCCCTCTTCTTCCTCCCTCTCTCTTCCTCCCTCTCTCCTCCCTCTTCTTCCCTCCCTCTCTCCTCCCTCTTCTTCCTCCTTCTCTCTTCCTTCCTCTCTCCTCCCTCTTCTTCCACCCTCCCTCTTCTTCCACCCTCTCTCTCTTCCTCCCTCTCTCCTCCCTCTTCTTCCTCCCTCCCTCTTCTTCCTCCCTCTCTCCTCCCTCTTCTTCCACCCTCTCTCTCTTCCTCCCTCTCTCCTCCCTCTTCTTCCACCCTCTCTCTCTTCCTCCCTCTCTCTCTTCCTCCCTCTCTCCTCCCTCTTCTTCCTCCCTCTCTCCTCCCTCTTCTTCCTCCCCTCTCTCTTCCTCCCTCTCTCCTCCCTCTCTCCTCTCTCCTCCCTCTCTCCTCCCTCTTCTTCCACCCCTCTCTCTTCCTCCCTCTCTCCTCCCTCTCTCCTCTCTCCTCCCTCTCTCCTCCCTCTTCTTCCTCCCCTCTCTCTTCCTCCCTCTCTCCTCCCTCTCTCCTCTCTCCTCCCTCTCTCCTCCCTCTTCTTCTACCCTCTCTCCCTTCCTCCCTCTCTCTTCCTCCCTCTCTCCTCCCCTCTTCTTCCACCCTCTCTCTCTTCCTCCCTCTCTCTCTTCCTCCCTCTCTCCTCCCTCTTCTTCCACCCTCTCTCTCTTCCTCCCTCTCTCCTCCCCCTCTTCTTCTACCCTCCCTCTCTCCTCCCCTCTTCTTCCTCCTCTCTCTCTTCCTTCCTCTCCTCCTCCCTCTTCTTCCACCCTCCCTCTTCTTCCACCCTCTCTCTCTTCCTCCCTCTCTCCTCCCTCTTCTTCCTCCCTCCCTCTTCTTCCCCCTCTCTCCTCTCTCTTCTTCTACCCTCTCTCTCTTCCTCCCTCTCTCCTCTCTCTCCCCTCTCCTCCCTCTCTCTCTTCTTCTTCCACCCTCTCTCTCTTCCTCCCTCTTCCTCCTCCCTCTCTCCTCTCTCCTCCCTCTCTCCTCTCTCTTCTTCCACCCTCTCTCTCTTCCTCCCTCTCTCCTCCCTCTCTCCTCTCTCCTCCCTCTGTCCTCCCCCTCAGACCAATAAGGCGGTGTCTAAAGGAGACTTCCACGTGGCGAGCTCCAGTTCGAGGCGGGCTCTCTTCCTGGCCGTGCTGTCAATCACCATTGGGACAGGTATCTATGTGGGCGTGGCTGTGGCGCTCATCGCCTACCTGTCCAAGAACCACCACTGGTAGCCCCGTCGCCGGGGAGTGAAATTACCCATCAGACACTGGGAATGTGTCTGGGATGTTGGAGGCCGGCTCTCAGGTGAGGTCGGCCCCGTGGCGATGAGCTGGAGGACGACTTCCTGTTTGCAGACGCCTTAACGTCGCTGGTCTGGATGGACAGGTGGACTGTGTGTCAGGTGGTTCTGGACTGAAACCACATTATTATTATTATTATTATTATTATTATTATTATTATAATAATAATAATTTCAGAGACAGATGATTGAATTGTTTCTTCAGAATTTGGAACAAAAACTCATTTTGGGAATAAAGACGTTTTGAGATGGCTCATAAAGGGCGATTGGGTCACGTGACCAAAGCTGGAAAATCATCTGCAGTGACTGAAAAACAGAAATGTACGGAGGCCCTGAGGGGCCACTGCTGATCCATTATCTAAGAGTGATCTCAATCTCCAGTGTTTGCTTCCTCACATTGTAGGGATACAGCAGCCAATAGCAGCTAGCGCTATGAGCTAGCATCAGTGTCTACCCAGCGTCTGTGTTCGATCCCGGTCCGGCTGCTGAGCCCGGTTCTGTGGCCCGCTAACGGCAGATACAGTTAACAGCAGTTAATAAGCAGTTAGCTACTTTAGCTGAAGCTATCTGTCCATCAGGAAACTGTTAATCTCAGAGAGTGAGTTTAGCACTATGCTAACAAAAACCTTTAGAAGTGTCTCGGAGCTGCTTGAGATAAAGAAACTGCTCTCAGTACCAATACTTGTGTCCGCACCGCGCACGCCGCGGCGCACCGCGCACGCCGCGGCGCACCGCGCACACTGTGCACTGATACTGATGGGCTAGCTAGTAGAGGTTAGCTTGAGAGTGAAATGCTAGCTAAGATAAGATGTTCCTTTATTGATCCCTCGTAGTTGAAATTCAAAGTTCATCGCTGACTCATTAGCTAATTTAGATCAATCATTAGTTAGCCAGCGTTTCGCTAACAGATGCAACTTTTTAGCTAATGATTAGCTAGCTAGTTACTTAGTAAGCTAACTTGCTACAGAGCAGAATGCTAACTAGCTAACTAGCTAATGTAGCTCTGCAGTAGGTGTTTGTACTCAGTGAGGTCATAGGTTGTCTGTAACGACCCTCACAAACACTCCGGCGGCGTCCGAAGAGAGACAGCGTTTGATTGGACGCAGCATTAGTAAACGCCCCCGAGTGCAGGATGAGTCATCAATTACTTTTATTGATTATCAGGAAACTCTAAAATACCTTTAAGAACACCTGAAGACACCTGAACCAGGACTTCCTGTCCCTGTTGGACAGACACTGGAGGAGACGGACAGAGACAGGAGATAATAATATCACATGTCAGCCTCTTGTGGACAGAATGAGAATTACAACAACAAACACTCATTTGCCTCTCAGGGCTTCCGTAGAGAGGCAGAAAAAAATAAAAATAAAATGACACTGGAAGTAGAAGAGACCAGTGTGCTCAGATGTTCTGGATCATGGATTCTGGATCAGTGCTGGACTGCCTGGTCCCTGTTTGTGTACATCAACAAACAAACAAACAAACTGTTGTTTCTTTTCCTCTGTGGATTCATTTGTTTCTGTGCAGATGTTTATGGTGAAGATCTAATAATGTGCGACCCGTCAGACCGGCCTCAGAAAAGACCTGCAGACCTTACTGAGAGCTCCAGGTCTGACCACAATCACCGCCAGACCCGGGTCCAGAACCCCCTACTGGGCTGGGCTTAATGTTTACAGGGCGGAGCTCTGACAGGAAGCTGGTTTACGCTGCTGTCTCTCGTTTGCTGGGTCACGTTTCCCAAAAACCAGCCTGATGCTAAGCTAACGGACACTAAGCTAATGGACAGTAGACGGTGCAAGCTTCCTGTCCGTCTGAGCGGCCAATCAGGTCCTCTCTCTGCATCCAGACCGACCAATAGCAGCTGTCTCCAGAGTACGTTCACATCCAACGTACACGTTGTTTACTCAAGTAGAAGTACAAATACTCCAAAATATAAAGTAAAAGTACGTAGTTAGATATTTCTACTGACTGTTTATAGTGGATGAAGGTGCGGACAGATTCAGAGACTGGTGAAGTTAAGTTGGTTTAATTCCAAAAAGGGTGGCAATGGCGATGATGATAAGATAGCTGGTTGGTTGGTTGGTTTACTGGTTGGTTGGCTGGCTGGTTGGTTGGCTGGTTGGCTGGTTGGTTGGTTGGTTGGTTGGTTGGCTGGTTGGTTGGCTGGTTGTTGGCTGGTTGGTTGGTTGGCTGGTTGGCTGGTTGGTTGGTTGGTTGGTTGGTTGGCTGGTTGTTGGCTGGTTGTTGGCTGGTTGGTTGGCTGGCTGGTTGGTTGGCTGGTTGGTTGGCTGGTTGTTGGCTGGTTGGTTGGTTGGCTGGTTGGCTGGTTGGTTGGTTGGTTGGTTGGTTGGCTGGTTGTTGGCTGGTTGTTGGCTGGTTGGTTGGTTGGTTGGTTGGTTGGCTGGCTGGTTGGTTGGCTGGTTGGTTGGCTGGTTGTTGGCTGGTTGGTTGTTGGTTGGCTGGTTGGTTGGTTGGTTGGCTGGTTGGTTGGCTGGTTGGTTGGTTGGTTGGTTGGTTGGCTGGTTGGTTGGCTGGTTGGCTGGTTGGTTGGTTGGTTGGTTGCTGGTTGGTTGGTTGGTTTGCTGGCTGGTTGTTGGCTGGTTGGTTGTTGGTTGGCTGGTTGGTTGGTTGGCTGGTTGGTTGGTTGGTTGGTTGGCTGGTTGGCTGGTTGGTTGGTTGGTTGGTTGGTTGGCTGGTTGGTTGGTTTGCTGGTTGGTTTGCTGGTTGGCTGGTTGGTTGGTTGGTTGGTTGGTTGGTTGGCTGGTTGGTTGGTTTGCTGGTTGGTTTGCTGGTTGGCTGGTTGGTTGGCTGGTTGGCTGGTTGGTTGGTTGGTTGGTTGGTTGGTTGGCTGGTTGGTTGGTTGGCTGGTTGGTTGGTTGGTTGGCTGGTTGGTTGGTTGGTTGGTTGGTTGGTTGGCTGGTTGGTTGGTTGGTTGGTTGGTTGGCTGGTTGGTTGGTTGGTTGGTTGGTTGGTTGGCTGGTTGGTTGGCTGGTTGGTTGGTTGGTGGGTTGGTTTGCTGGTTGGTTTGCTGGTTGGTTGGTTGGTTTGCTGGTTGGTTGGTTGGTTGGTTGGTTGGTTTGCTGGTTGGTTTGCTGGTTGGTTGGTTGGTTGGTTGGTTGGTTGGTTGGTTAATTTGCTGGCTGACACAAGTGAGGGGGAAACACAAGAAAACAGCCACGGCCATGACAGTTTGTGTACAGAACTCTAAGAGGTAAAATGGCTGTCTTATCAATGGAGTCTGGTGGCTTTAACATAACGACATATAATTAGTTTAAAAATGTCTCCTCTTCATCACGTCCAACACATATTTATAATATAACTATAACTTTCCTCCATCTCATCCATCCTGCTTTTCACTTCCTTCCCTGCGTCTGAAATGTATGGAAGCCCATTTCTGCCAGTAAAATAAAAAAATAAAAAATAAAATAAAAACTCAACCTCAACATTTAAAATATTTATGTTTAATAAAAATTATCATCATCAAGTCATTTTCCACCAGTAAATAAAAGAACAACATGAAAACTTAAATAAAAATATGTTAAGTGACTTTTTATCTCATAATTAGTTTTTAATTACCAAGGTTCAGTTTTCAGAAACTGGAGAAACGGGCTTCCATACATTCCCACCTGACTGTAAACAAGCTCTGTGATTGGTCGATCTGGTCTGAAGTCTGTTTGGGAAACGGGAGCTCGGTCTTTATCTCATTCTCGGCAGCTGAACAGTGAACTAAAGGGCTGCAACCAGCGTTGGCCATGTTGTTACATAAATCCACCTGCATGCACACACCTGCTGGCTGTGATGTCACACCTGCCGGCTGTGATGTCACACACACACACACACACACTTGTGAGATCGGTGGAGCTTTAATCTGAAGGAACATTCCTCTCTTCCTGTTTGTCACAATACGGAGGCTACTAGAGGTCATGTGGTTGAAAATATACATATATATATGTGATTGACTGCTTCTCGGATCAATAACTCAATCAGCTCTGAGCACACAGACAGGAAGCTCATATCTTTAGATTCAGTGTGACCGACGCTTCCTGACCATACCTTTATCTCTGATGTCAGTCCACAATAAGCCTCCATAAATCCACTTAGAAAAAAGAGAATAAATGTTTCCTTCAGTAAAGTATGGAAGCCTAAAGCAGCCATGCTCACAATAGTTATGTTTTCATTATTTTATTTACTTTTAATGCCGTTTTGTCAGGATCACAAGTACATTTTTCTCGTTATCTTGAGAAATAAAAGGTGATAATTAATCACGAAAAACAATATTTTGTGAAAACATTTTGTTTTCTTAAGATAACGAGATAATTATAATCTTAAGGTTTCATAACTGAAGTGAAGAGTTGGATTCAAAATGTAAAACTGAGTCAATTTAAGATAATTTTTTTTAAATTTGTATTAAATATTATTCAAATCATGTCCTCTTTTTAAATTCTCTTTTTCTTATAAAATCTCATCGTGAAGCTGAAAGTAGCCGAGCTGACATTTAAAAGATAACACAGAAGCAAATAAGGACAGAAAATAAAAAAACAAAAACAAACTTGCAAAGATTATTTTCATACACTTCTTCCTGGCGTCTTCTGTGTTGAACCAAACGCTAGCTATGCATGCTAATCTCTGATAAACATTGAAAGTAATAAGATTGATTATTTTAATTTCATTGATTATCTCGTTACCTTGAGGTAACAGTGCTTGTTTTCTGGAGATAACGTCATTAAAAGAAATATTGCAACCTTGGCGGTTCGGGGCTTCCGTACAGAGTAAACAGGAACTGCTAATAGCTAATACAGGCTAAACATGTTTCCCACAGTGTAAAGCACCCCAAAGCATCATGGGAAGTGTAGTTCCAAAGTATACAGGACTGTCCTGTTCTGACATCAGTATTTTTCTACCATGTGACCGCCGGTGTTTCATCAGAGGGGTATTGCACAAAAGTAGGATAAAGAAATCCAGGATAACTGAGCAAGCGCGGCTTGACTTAGCCTGCTCGGCGCATCCTGGCTTAATTGGTTGCACGTTTGCCGAGCCAGGATTAAAAGGTGCGGCTATGTTAAGCCAGGTGTAGATAGTCGGGATAAGTGCGTGTTCACGGCATACTGAAATAGACCTCGCGATCGCTCACAGAATCACCGATGGGAACATGGATAAGAGTCACTGAACAACAGCTCCTGATGGAGTTCTATGAAGAGGTGGAAGATAGAAGAAACAAAGGCAATACCAATGCCATAATTAAAGAAAGAGAGAAAGCCTGGCAGACAATAGCGGACCGGCTTAATGCTTAAGTAGTCCAAAACTGTACAATGAATAAACAGTGCTCCACTGGAACTGTCATCATTAGGCTCCAATTAAAGGACTAAAGGAGTTACTTTAAGTCCACTAATCAACTGTTGTACACTTTGCTTTAAATGTGGCAAGTAGAGGTGCATGAAATGTAGAGTATGATTAAGTGCAAACAATTATCCACAATGTGTGTCATTTAATCTATTTTAATCTATTTTATCTTTCTATCCTTCATAAAGAACAAACTTGTCTGGCCATAAAAGGACCTGGCAGCAAGTTAAAGTTAAATACAAGAACATTTTGCAGGCTGGTCAGTGACTCTAAAGTAGATAACAGTGAACAAATGAGGTGAATAGATTAGGTGTCTGCTGACATGTTGAATGTCTGTATGATTGTAGCAGTTTAAAAAAAGCCCATAGAACTGGCACAGGGGGCGGCCCACCAAGCCAGGATATGTGCTGCCAATGGTTCCTTTATTGAGGTTCTCTGCATCCCCAACAGAATAAAGGAAGCTCCCACTTGCAGAACATCTCACTGTAACACAGACCATCTGTGGTACATTGAGAGCATGGCTTCCTGCCGTCTGGTGCTGTATTTTTGGACCCAGCAGCCTACATAAATATCTTAGTCCATCACCTGAGAATCTGTATCTCTCAATGAGATAGTCCTCTCCAACAGCCAATGGGTCTGACCTGTCCCAGAAGACTCTTTCATGACTAAATGCTCCTCTGAGGATTAGGGCTTCCTCATCCAGTACATCCTCCAAGAAAGGGCAAGCCATTATGAAGAGGGAACAGGAGTGAATAATATATATATATATATATATGTATATGTGTGTATATATATATATATATATATATATATATATATATATATATATATATATATATTATGGCATGCCGTTTAGGAAATGAATCTTGGATATATTGATAAAAATGTGAGAATACTGAATGAAATTGAAAACCTAGTTGTATCCTTTTCATCAAAGTGATAGCCTTCTGAATTAGCTGGTTTTACAAAATGGCATCAGTTGAAATATTACAATACTTTCTTAAACTGGAAAACTTTTTTGCTTTTTCTGTCAGGATTTAGCCTAAGGCCTGTTGTAGTCGGCCTGCCACCATTAAAAAGGGAGTGAACTTCTTTGTCAGGAGAACGGTATTGGGCACGGGTACTATGGGGAGGATTTTGGCCCGTACAAGCACTTGCCAATGAGTTAATAATGTCCTCATTGCTCAGTATTGCTGCCACAAGGTTCCTGACTAACTCATTCTCACTTCTACAAGATGGCAGCAGTGCCTTGATGACCAGTCAAGTTTCATTGAATATATTAAAAGATTCATTCTATATATTAAAAGATTCATTTTATATATTCAAAGATTAATCTCTTAAACGGTATGCCATAATATATATACTATATTGCCCTTGTCACAGATTTCATTGAAAACACCTTTGCAACTTCATCAGCTGTGTTTTGTAATCTCAATTACTGCAATAAACACATATTTATGCAATTTGGCAAGCAGTCTTCATTAGCATAGCAATATAACACTTGTCCTGAGTAATAATACTACCACTTGAATCAATATAAAAAGACTGTTGCAATTACAAACAGCCAACAGATTTAAATGAAATGAGAAATGACAATATATATGTAATATTTTAATGCAGGATAATTAAAATGATGCAACATACTTAGAAAGACCATGGACATGCTGTAAAACACATTAATTCCTCACAGGATTGACGGTGGAAATACAGGTGAATCACTAGGATTAATCTTAGCCCGGCTGTTAGCCCGGCTGTTAGCCCGGCTGTTAGCCCGGCTGTTAGCCCGGCTGTTAGCCCGGCTGTTAGCCCGGCCGTTAGCCCCGTTAGCCCGTTAGCCCGGCCGTTAGCCCGGCCGTTAGCCCGGCCGTTAGCCCGGCTGTTAGCCCGGCTGTTAGCGCCGTTAGCCCGGCTGTTAGCCCAGCCGTTAGCTGTTAGCCCGGCTTAATCCCTTATCTTGGTTTTGTGCAATACCCCTCTGTTCAGCTTGTTTAGCTTAGCTTAGCACAAAGACTGGAAGCAGGTGGAAACTGTTAGCCTAGCTCCATCAAGAGGGAAGACACACACACACACACACACACACTTCCTGCCCAGCTGCAAAACAAACAGAGCTGCTCTGTGATTGGTTGTTTGTCTTCTTTTTAATTGCTTGCTAATAAAGTTATATGTTGTATTTCCATTAAAATCTTTGTGTTTGTGTTTAAATTGAGGTTTGTGAGCGCTAACAGAGCTAACAGTGCTAACAGTGCTAACAGAGCTAACAGTGCTAACAGAGCTAACACTGCTAATAGAGCTAACAGAGCTAACAGTGCTCACAGAGCTAACGAGCTAACAGAGCTAACAGAGCTAATAGAGCTAACAGTGCTAACAGAGCTAACAGTGCTAACAGAGCTAACAGAGCTAACAGTGCTAACAGAGCTAACAGTGCTAACAGAGCTAACAGAGCTAATAGAGCTAACAGTGCTAACAGAGCTAACAGAGCTAACAGAGCTAACAGTGCTAACAGAGCTAACAGTGCTCACAGAGCTTTAAAGGTCGACGACCTTTCTTATGGAAACAGGAAGTTTAACATTGTTTTACTTTGATAGAAACTTTCAGTTGTGATTGTTCGGATTGAAGTTGTTGATTTGTTTACAATAATTAAACTGATAACAGGTGTCACCTGTCTGTTACTACGGTGGCCCTGAGGTGCAAATCACAACGGCAAATCAGAAAACACAGATATGGACTATTGGAAGCTGTTTCTAACACGGACGTATGGATACAATATTTTCATTATTACAATATTTTCATTATTACAATATTTTCATTATTACAATATTTTCATTATTACAATATTTTCATTAATACAATATTTTCATTATTACAATATTTTCATTAATACAATATTTTCATTATTTAGTGGTTTTCAGATTTGGCGGTGTCGGTCTGTCGGTGTTGTGTTTCCGGTTCAAAGGTCGGACCAGTTCTTCTGTCCGATCAGCGACGACTCGTGTCGCCGAGGGTACCGACCTTTTCCGGTTTGGTTAATGTCGTTGTGTTTTCTGATTTGCACCTCAGGGCCACCGTACTGATCAGCTGCAATGCATGCAGGGAAACTGAGTTTGAAGCTTCAGACTGCAACATGACACACAGGAAGTGTCTTCACTGATAGGAAGTGATGTCACATGTTTGATGTGTGGTCAGAGTGTCACCTCACAGGAAGCAAACAGAGTGCATGATGGGAGTGAAGAGGCCGCTGCTCGTCTCTCTGCTCGGCGTTCTGGGTAAAAGACTTCCTGTTTCCTTCACTTTATTCTTGTTTAACGTGTTCTAATGTTTGTGTTATTCTCTTCCTGGAGCCGATGGCGTTTACAGTGTTTCAGAAACACAAGAACTATAACTGATATAACCCCAACTGTTGATTCATCAACTTTCACTGGTTTCAAAGTAAAACACACGTTTGTTGTTTCTTCAGTTTCAGAATAAAAGCATGAAATAATCTAAATATCTTTCAAATCTTTCACAACGAGAAGAAAAAGTTCAATATTTCTTTTATTTCAGTTTCTTTCTGTCTGTGAATGCCTCATCAGTCTTCCTGCTGCTGCGTTCAAAGACACTCAGACACCTGAGTTTCCTGTTCGAGACAATGTTCATTAAAACTAAAACCAGCAGAGAAAAAATATTTTACTGAACTTAAATAATATTTTGTACCAAAACTAAAACTCAACAGGAAATGTGTTTTTGTGAGCGTGTGAACAGGACGAGGAGGCGTTCAGTGTTTGTTCGAGCTAATCTGACAAATGTTTGAAAAGAACTACAAATAAACTGGAAACTGTAAATAGTTTAAAGTCGTCTTAGCTGATCAACGCTGCCGGAGAACTAATATTATATTATTATATTATATTATAATATATTATTATATTATATTATAATATATTATTATATTATATTATAATATAATATAATATAATATATTATTATATATTATAATAATATAATATATAATAATATATTATATTAATATAATATATTATTATATATTATATTAATATAATATAATATATAATAATATAATTATATATTATATTATATTATATAATATTATAATAATATAATATTCACCTTTAACCTGTGTCGCTGCGGCAGTTTGAGCGCCAATAATCAGTAGTGTCAGGAAACGGATCAATATGATCGACAGCTCTCTTCTCCTTCAGTGACGGTGACGGTGGCGGGCGGCCGTCGCGGCGGTTCGATGCCCGGAGCCCCGTCCAACATCAGCAGGGACGACCGCGGGCTCCAGCGGGTCGTCCTCAGCGCCGCCTACTCCTTCAACAACCAATCAAACGACGCCTTCCTCTTCAAACCCTCCTTCATCATCAGAGCGCAGCGGCAGGTACGTGTGTGGGGTCAAAGGTCAACGGCAGGTCAACAGGAAGTCTCCAGAATCCTTTAATTTACCCTTTTCTAATGAGGTCATTATTATTATTGATTATTGATCATTATTATTGATTATTGATTATTATTATTGATTATTATTACTGATTATTGATTATTATTATTGATTATTGATTATTATTATTAATTATTATTATTGATTATTATTACTGATTATTGATTATTATTATTAATTATTATTATTGATTATTATTATTGATTATTATTATTAATTATTATTACTGATTATTATTATTGATTATTGTGGATGACTGATTATTGATTATTATTATTGATTATTATTATTAATTATTGATTATTATTATTGATTAATATTATTAATTATTATTATTGATTATTATTATTGATTATTATTATTAATTATTATTAATTATTATTGATTATTGTGGATGACTGATTATTGATTATGATTATTGATTAATATTATTGATTATTATTATTAATTATTGATTATTATTATTGATTATTAGCGTAGCGTTAGCGCTCTGAGTCGTAGCGTAGCATTAGCGCTCTGAGTCGTAGCGTTAGCGCTCTGAGTCGTAGCGTAGCATTAGCGCTCTGAGTCGTAGCATTAGCGCTCTGAGTCATAGCATAAGCGCTCTGAGTCGTAGCGTTAGCGCTCTGAGTCGTAGCGTAGCGTTAGCGCTCTGAGTCGTAGCATTAGCGCTCTGAGTCGTAGCATTAGCGCTCTGAGTCGTAGCGTTAGCTCTCTGAGTCGTAGCGTAGTGTTAGCGCTCTGAGTCGTAGCGTAGCGTTAGCTCTCTGAGTCGTAGCGTAGCGTTAGCGCTCTGAGTCGTAGCGTTAGCGCTCTGAGTCGTAGCGTTAGCTCTCTGAGTCGTAGCGTAGCGTTAGCTCTCTGAGTCGTAGCGTAGCGTTAGCTCTCTGAGTCGTAGCGTAGCGTTAGCTCTCTGAGTCGTAGCGTAGCGTTAGCGCTCTGAGTCGTAGCGTAGCGTTAGCGCTCTGAGTCGTAGCGTAGCGTTAGCGCTCTGTAACGTTACTTAAACGTTCGTCTGTGGTGCGTTCCAGGTCGTTAACGGGGTTCGGTACATCGTAGATTTGGAGATTTCCAGAACCGTCTGCCGTAAACGAGACAACAACGACGACCTCTCCCACTGTGACCTTCAGCCTAAAGGTCGTCTGCAGCAGGTCTGAACAGGAAGTCTCTTCTTCTGGTATCTGATCCGATAAGATCGAACGTGTTCATGTTGTATTTAAAGACTTTATTGTGAAAGGATGCACTTCCTGTTGTGTTCTCCAGATGTTTCAGTGTCACTTTGAGGTCTGGCTGATTCCCTGGCAGAACCAGACCAACACCCAGGTCTTCTTCTGTAAACCCTGAAACCACCTTCATCACCTTCATCATCTTCATCATCTTCATCATCTTCACCCTGATGGAGTTCAGACCTGTGAATAAAACCAGCCGGTCTGTGCTGTCTGCCCCCTGCTGGTCAGGAGGATGAACAACAGCAGTTCAATAAACCTTTAATGTTCTTATTTGATCTATAATCTATAATTGATCTTAAATTGTCTTTCATTCACAGATTGGTAATGATGTCATTAATGTGAAAAAGATTAATTATTAATTATCTTATAACATTAAGGGGGGGGGTTCGGTTTCCTGTTCCAATAGCAGAACTTCAGTTTAACACGTATAAAAACACTCAGATAGCATTTTAGTTCAAACTGCAGATTTTATTCAGTTTTTATTCAAAAGAAGCTGAAAAGCTGAAAATAACGGAAACTTTCTGTCGTCACGACGACAAAACAACAAAAACACAAAAACTAATGTGACAGAAATCGCAGCAGCTGTCGGACGAAGTTCAACCTCTCAGAGCAAAAAGATCCTCGTGGGACTAAAACTGAATTTGGCACAAACACAACAGAGAATCCATCACACAGCTAATTTATAGTCCTCATTGATTATTGATTGGTTATAAAATGACTTCCTCTCATCAACAGAGTGTGGCTTCACATTAACGTCAATAATACACATAAACTCATCAATGCGATCAATGCAGCTCGTTTTATAGCAGCTACACAATGTTTGTTCCTGGTTTCACTCAAAATGCTACAAACACAAGTTAGCGCTACGGCTAACCACCTGTAACTGGTCCCGGTTTTCCCGCTCTGCCGACGTTGTGTGAAAGCAGCATTCGTAAACTCCGGTTACACCAGAGAGAGATATATATTATATATTATATGACTATATAATATATAATATATATCTCTATATAATTTAATGACTATCTGTCGCTTACAGGTGAGCTAAGCACTTAGCAT
This sequence comes from Dicentrarchus labrax, assembly GCF_905237075.1. NCBI lineage: Eukaryota > Metazoa > Chordata > Actinopteri > Moronidae > Dicentrarchus > Dicentrarchus labrax. The sequence goes on from NW_026136998.1 coordinate 601,979, forward strand.
ATCTATAGCATAACAAATGATTAGCTCACTAGCTAACGACGGATTTAGTTTAGTTAAGAAACCAAAAAGTCGACGAGGTTCTGACCTCTGACCCGAGGAGGTTCTGACCCGAGGAGGTTCTGACCTCTGACCTGAGGAGGTTCTGACCTCTGACCCGAGGAGGTTCTGACCTCTGACCCGAGGTTCGCTCAGCTGTTATTGGAGCACACAGTAAAAGGTTTTAAGAGGGAAACTTAAACTTCCAATAAAACATAAAGGCAGCATAAAGCTGCTTTCACACAACGTCAATGTTAGTTATCAATTAATATATAAATATATAATATTATATAATGTTTATCTCTTAATCTTCAACCTGTGGTCTTTTCAACATAGATTAGCATATAGCATATAGCATATCTAATAGCCTAAATTAGCCAGTTGTGTTACAACACGTTTATCTCCTCATTAAATTATCTGAATTAGAGTTTCCTTCCCACTCGTTGTTCATAGTTACGCTCTGCAGCCACGTTAGCATCCAGTAGTTGTTAAAATACTGTTGAACTGAGTTTTAATGTCGAGATGCTAACATTTAGTTGTTTAGCACGTCGACAAGATAACATGCTAAATAATGTTTGTTAACTTTTTAACTTGTTAACAAGCTAAACATTAAAAACGTATAAGTTATAATTACTTTCCTAAAACTGATTTAACTTTAACTAAACCACACAAACGTTGACGTGGCAGGTGGCCTCGAGGTTACTGCAGATAATACGTGGACATTTCCAGTAAACTCATCTTTTATTTTCCTAACTTGTTTTTAAATTGAAGACGGCTAGCTAACATAGGCTAGCTAGTAGCAGTAACAATGGTAACCTGAACCGTACAAAGTTAGCTTGGAGGTAGCGAGAAATTACTCCTGTCTCCCAAAACGGGCAAAAAAAGGTTCAAAATGCTCGAGTTATATTTATGGTGCTATAGTGACAATGAGCATGCTAGCAAGCTAACCCAGTTAGCGAGCAATTCAAATTGAATTAAGCTAGCTGGAAAGCAATTTTCAGCCGGTTAGTGCCAGATTCTTTCTTTTCATCAGGTAAGAGCGATCGTAGGGCTGGGTATCGATACTGGTGCCGATCAATAACTCAGTATTAACACACATTTCGACAAAACTTTTTATAAATGGAGAAAAGAAGCTAAAGTTGTCAAACAAAAACTTTTGTTTACATAAAATACAAAAAGTGCAGAAATGAGGATTCAACTCAGGAATTAGGAACAAGATGATCAATCTTACAGCTGCAAACATTAATCAATTCATTTCTTAGACCATCAATAAAAAATAAATTGGCAACTATTCTGATAAAAAACTAATAATTTTAGTCAAAATGCCTCTAAAATGGGAATATTTGCTATTTTTCTTTGTCATACGTCTTCGTAAATTAACTGAAACAAGAATTTTAATTGTTATTGTTTATAATTTATCGGACCGGTACTGAGGTTCGATACCCAGCCGCTAACAGAGACGGATAACATGAACGTGTCACGCACTCTGAGCCCCTCCTTCAAACAAAATATCTGGAACAAAAACTTTGACCGACCGCCGTCCGGCGGTTTTTGATTCACCTCGTCGGACGTCGCTGTTAAAGACCAAACGGTCCCAAATGTCCGTCTGTGCGTCCATCGACGGGTCGTTAGACTTTGCGCAGGTCGAGTTTGGCAATGTACGGTGAGCGGAAGGAGCCGAGGTACAGGTTCCCGTCGTACTCGTGGACCTCGCTGACGTAGGCCGCCACCAGGCCGTTGGGGTCGTGGAAGCTCCGGGTGCAGATGCCGCCATCGTGGAGCTCCGCTACCAGGCTGTACCGAGGTACGAACTTCATCAGGACCTCCTGACTGAAGAGCTGCAGAGGTCAGAGGACAGCGAGGAAAGGGACGAGGAGGGGTGAGGAAAGGGGTGAGGGGCAGGAGAGGGGCGAGGAGAGGGGGAGGAGAGGGGCCAGGGGGTGAGGGCCGAGGAGAGGGGTGAGGAGAGGAGGAGAGGGGCGAGAAGAGGAGAGGGGTGAGGGCCGAGGAGAGGGGTGAGGAGAGGAGGAGAGGGGCGAGGAGAGGAGAGGGGTGAGGGCCGAGGAGAGGGGTGAGGAGAGGGGCGAGAGGGGTGGGAGAGGAGGAGAGGGGTGAGGGAGAGGAGAGGGGCGAGGAGAGGAGAGGGCCGAGAGGGGGCGAGGAGAGGAGAGGGGTGAGGGGAGAGGAGAGGGCGAGGAGAGGAGAGGAGAGGGGTGAGGAGAGGGGCGAGGAGAGGGGTGAGGAGAGGAGAGGGGTGAGGGCCGAGGAGAGGAGGGAGGAGAGGGGAGGGGGAGGGGAGGGAGGGCCGAGGAGAGGAGAGGGGTGAGGAGAGGAGGGAGGAGGAGAGGAGAGGGGTGAGGGCCGAGGAGGAGAGAGGGAGGGAGGACAGGGGGGAGAGGAGAGGGGGTGAGGAGAGGGAGGAGAGAGGAGAGGAGAGGGGGTGAGGGCCGAGGAGAGGGCCGAGGAGAGGGCCGAGGGAGAGGAGAGGGGTGAGGAGAGGAGAGGGGTGAGGGGGAGGAGAGAGAGGGGAGGAGAGGGGTGAGGGAGGAGAGGAGAGGGAGAGGGGTGAGGGCCGAGGAGAGGGCCGAGGAGAGGAGAGGGGTGAGGAGAGGAGGAGAGAGGAGAGGAGAGGGGTGAGGGCCGAGGAGGAGAGAGGAGAGGAGGAGAGGGGAGAGGAGAGGGGTGAGGAGAGGAGGAGAGAGGAGAGGAGAGGGGTGAGGGCCGAGGAGGAGAGAGGAGAGGAGAGGGGTGAGGGCCGAGGAGAGGAGGAAGAACATGGTCAGGGACGGATGATGAAGACAAATAATCCACATGGAAAAACCTGTCAAAACTTTCCAGGTTCTGAATGTCTTCACGAAGCTCCAGAAAGTCCAGGACCAGCTAGAAACCTGGACCTGGTGCCTCTCTGTCTGTTTTACCTTGAAGATGAATTTCTTGATCCAGGGTCTCTGGGACAGGAAGTCCAGCATGGAGAATCCGGGGTTGGGCCGCACCGCGGACATGGCCACCCAGTAACCTCCGGACGAGCTCGGACGGATGTTGTCGGGAAAACCGGGCAGGTTGTCAATGAAGGTGTCCATCCCGCCTTTGTTCAGACCGGCAACGTGGACTCTGGTACAGAAAGACATGTTTACTGATCAGGATCAATATCACATATTGATCATTTTATGACCTGTAATATAAACGTGATTAATACAAATTATACTATAATATAATATACTATAATAATCAAACACATTAATTACAGTTTAATGACTGTACAGTGAGCCTCACATTCAGTGTATACAGTATAATGTAATCATTTATATATTATATATTAATATTCAGCTGCAGTCACACACACACACACACTTAAGATGAGGCCGGCAGCTCGTTTCCGTGGCAACAAGAACGTCGCCGACATCCGGCGGCGTTACATAACCGTCATCATATATGATCCTCAGAGACCATCTTTCTTTAATCAGGCACTTATTATTATTATTATTATTATTTTAAAGCAGTTCATGGTGGAACTTTATTCTGAAGCTTCAGCGTTTACAGATAGAATATCTGCTGTTTCACAGAGAATGAATCTCTGTGCATCGCAGCCTTGGAGCCGACCGTGGCGGCCGTACAGGTGAGTCAGGTGTGTTACCTGCGGATCCGGGCCATGGTGGTCTCGGCCACCAGCACCGACTCCTCGTCCGGCAGCAGCTGGATCCCGTTTGGAAACCGAAGGTTCTCCATCACCACCGTCAGCTCTCTGGTCTCGGTGTCGTACTCCATCACTCTGACAGGACCAAAGTGTTTGTTTATGTATCGGTTGGATTTTAGTTCAGTTTAAGCGGTGTTAGAAACCTTCCGTACCGTCCGTCGGCCGTGGCCTCCATGATGAGGTGCAGGTAGTCCCTGCGCTGCCACCTGCTGCTGGAGTCGGTGAAGTACACCTTCTTCCCGTCCTGAGTCACCGCCAGGTCGTTAATGAACGACAGCTTCCTGCCCGCGACCACCTGACCGCCTGACACCAACCTGGTCGCATCACCTGCGCCGAAAAACACAGAGAAGGAGAAAGCAGCCGTCCATTACTCACTCACAGTCGTGTTAGCACAGAGCTAACGTGTCTCAATTCAATTCAATTTTATTTGTATAGCGCTAATTCATAACAGAAGTTATCTCAGGACACTTTTCAAATAGAGCAGGTCTAGACCGAACTCTTTAACATTAATTACAGAGTACAGAGCAATGGCAATCTAGCAGGACCATGGCAGGAGGCTCCACCAGGATCCATGAGAACCTGCGAGACGATAAAGCACAAGAACTCCGGGGAAGAAGTGAAGTTAGTAACATGCATTAATGGAACATGAATGAGTGCAGAAAGAGAGAGGAAGAGAGGAGCTCAGTGCACCATGGGAAATCCCCCGATAGTCTAGGCCTATAGCAGCATAACTAAGGGATGGTTCAGGACTCACCTGATCCAGCCCTAACTATAAGCTTTATCAAAGAGGAATGTCTTAATGACCCTTCAGCTCATTTATTGTCAACAGCGAGCAAGCTAACGTTAGCGATCCATCGTATCCACTCCTAATAAAGAATTAAAGTTAAATAAAGCGTTAAATAAATAAATAGATAATTAAATAATCCAGCTGCACTCACCTGTGGTGGGGTTGACCTCGAACAGACCCAGGTAAGCATCAGCTACAAACAGAGTCCCATTGGGTCCGACTCTGATCCCCAACGGCCTCCCGCAGGTGGACTCCTCCTCTCTGGAACCTGCAGGACACACATTGTTCAACCAGGAGAAACTCCAGGAGAAACTCCAGGACAAACTCCAGGAGAAACTCCAGACACACCCAGAGGCAACCTGACAGACCTGTTCATCCTCCCACTACAACAACAGTTCATTTCTGCCTGTATGGAGGCCCGAACGTGCTCCTAAAACTCAGGAAACACCTGCCAATATTCAGCCGTAGTCGTGGTCCTATTGTTCAGACTTTTATGTTGAAAGGAGGAGAACAGGAAACAGCAGCAGAGTCGAGTTTGAACCCTCGACAGGTTTCAACACGTCGCTGTTTGTTGAGAAACCGACAAAAACTCCAGAATGACGCAACAAACAGGCTCCAGGTCAGTGGCTTCCTCACACTGAAAATACATTCACTTTAATTTATCATACAACTAAATTAAATATATTTTATATCACTGATATAAAATATATTTAATTTAGTTTAATATATTATTTATTTAAAATAAAACGCTACATTTTACCCTAATTAAACTTAACTTAAAGCTTAAACAAACTAAACTTACAATTTTAAGATGTATCTGGTTAAATATAATAATAATAATAATAATAATAACAACTCAAAGGTTTTTAAAAGTTTGTCAGTTTAAGAAACTTCAAATGAAGCTTTTTGTTGTTTTTTGTTAGTTTAGATTAAATTAAATATTTTAGTTTTACCTTATTTTAACCTCGTTTTAACTAAACATTAAACAAAGTGAAATAAACTCAATTAAACAACAACAGAGACAAACAGTCACATTTAAGTTAGCTTTACAACATAGATTAGCTTAGCATATAGCATATGTAAGCACAGGAAAGGAGGAAGTTGACGGAGGTTTGCTCCACTGTGATTGGAGCACAGAGCACAAAGGGGCGGGGCTTATGGAGGGTTATTTTCTCACCACATGGCAGTTTTCCGAGTCTCGCCACCGTGTGAATTCTTCGACCAATCAGCTTCACGATCTTCCCGTCGGCTGTTCCAGCGAACAAAACATCTGCAGAGACAAACATCTGTCAGCTCTCAGTCTTCTTCATGGTCTTCTTCATGGTCTTCTTCATGGTTGTTTATAAAGTAAAGCCGCACTGACCTCCGATGTTGGCGATGGACTCCGGTCCGACGATCTGGTCTTCAAACAGTCTCTGAGCCTCTCGGAGCTTCAGGTTGGGCTCCCAGCAGCCCTTCATCAGCGGGGGCTCCTTCAGACTGCAGGACGCAGAGCCGCCAGCAGGGGGCGGCACACAGTGAGCGTTCTGTAGCGCCGCCAGCAGGGGGCGCTACAGAACGCTTGGCCGCCCCTGCTGTGCTGCCAGCAGGGGGCGCTACAGAACGCTCACTGTGTGCTGCCAGCAGGGGGCGCTACAGAACGCTCACTGTGTGCTGCCAGCAGGGGGCGCTACAGAACGCTCACTGTGTGCCGCCAGCAGGGGGCGCTACAGAACGCTCACTGTGTGCGCCCTTGGGCAGGGGGCGCTACAGAACGCTCACTGTGTGCCGCCAGCAGGGGGCGCTACAGAACGCTCACTGTGTGCCGCCAGCAGGGGGGCGCTGTGCTGCCGTGGCGGCGCTACCGCTCACTGTGTACTGCCAATCGTGAGCTGTCACTGTTCTAATGTTAGCTAGCGTACAGTGCTACATAGCAAACACTAGCTAACTAACTAACTAATCTTCATCAATTGGAAACTGGCTAGTTACTCCGATAGCTAGTTAGCTGCTAGCTAATCTCCGCCAATATAAATAATAATGGATGCTATTGATTAAGTGCTGATTATTCCTGTGCAGGTTGGTATTAATCAATCATTAAAGCAGCAGGGAGGTGGAGGGACTCACCTGAAGACCTCGGGGTGGATGGGAGACTCCAGGATGAGGATGACGATGAGGAGAGGAAGAAGAAGAAAGCCTCCCAGAGAGAGCAGAGTGACCTGGAAGACCTTCCCGCTGTAGGTGCTGAGGACACACACATTGTTACTGCAGACAATATATATCATATTAAATATATATCATATTAAATATATACAATCAGTAAAAAGGGGTTTAAAACAGGGAACACCTGCTTCTGTACTTATTATTATTATTATTATTATTATTATTATTTCAGATACATTTTACATTCAGAAAATAAGATCTAATGAAATGAAATCTTATGTTACATTTAACATATCTACAGATATATGATGTGTATATATCTAAATATATGTACACACATATGTATAAATAAATAAATATATATGAAAATAAACAACAAAAAATAAACAATGGACATTTTTTCAATAAAGTAAAAAAAAAAAACACCGGTCCGTTTTTACCTCCATAAATCTTTATTGACACATAAACAACAAACAGTGACTGTGGAAATATAAATTAATATAAATAGATAAATAAATATATAAAGATATTAATATATGAATATAAATAAATATATAAAGATATAAATATAAATAAATAAATATATTAAGATATAAATAAATATATAAAGATATAAATATAAATAAATATATAAAGATATAAATAAATATATAAAGACATATATAAATATAAATAAATAAAATATAAATATAGGGATAAATATATAATTATATAAATATAGTAATAAATAAATAAAAATAAATAAATGTATATATAAATATATAATTATATATATGTGTGTGTGTTGGTAGTTGTACCCGGATCCCTTGTATCGGTGCTCCGGCAGCTCGTCGGTGATGACCTGCGGTCTGTGCACCCGCCGGAACCGGAGCCCCTCCGTCTCATTCATGCTGTTAACCTGGCTCGGCTCGGTTCGGTTCGGCTCGGCTGTTGTCCCGGAGCTGTAACGGCTCGCTGCGTTGATGTTTAACCCGGGTACAGAGGGAGTAAACCGGAGAGGAGCACCGACATCCTACCGAGCACCGAGCTGTTTACAACCACTGACAGCTTCCGGTCTGACATTTCAAAATAAAGGACGGTTTGGGAAGGCCCCAGAAATGGAAAAAATATTTAAACCAACAAGCTTAAAAAATACCTAATTAGGGACCGAGCACTAACAAGTGCAAGGACCCTATTGTTCCTCTAGGAATTATTATTATACCTCTGGGACTTCCACCGCATATTTGGCCCCCGCAACATTCTCAAAATGGCATGAAAATTTGCACAAAATTCAAACGTAGCTAAAATACCGATATGACATTGTCCCAGTGCAGGGGCGCCGCAAAACGGCTAAGCCACGCCCCCCAGAATCAGCCCCCAAGACACGTAAGGCCCACATGTACGAAAATTGCTACGCATGTGTATCATGATAAAAGAAGCAGAAAAGCCTCTTGGACCCATGCCCCAAAACCCACAGGAAGTCTGATATTTCAATTTTTATTTTCACTCACGGCGTCCATTTTGTGGTAATTTTGACTTTTTGGGCTTGTATTTGAACGAACTCCTCCTAGGGAATTTGGTCAGTACAGTCACAAAATGGTGCTGAATGAACGCTGTTCATTTTTTCACTGTACGTTGAAGGGCGTGTCCGTGGCGTGCCGTCAAAGTTGGCCATTTTGAACGAATGTCACACTGTGATGTCCTTTTAGGCATTTCAGAGCTTCTATTTTAACTAACTCCTCCTACAGGTTCTATTGGATCTACTTCAAAATTGGTCAGTGCAGTCAGTTTGTTTCGTCCAACATTGTGCCCGTGGCGTGGCGTCCCGTGGCATCCAATTTCAAACCTTCACCATGAAAGAGGGATTCGTCATAACTTCTGCGTACATGATCCGACTGCAACGAAACTTCACATGTTCAATAAGAGTCCCGCCCTGAACACGTCTATGTGATAATATTCAGTAATAGTGAGAGCGCCACCTAGTGGCAACAGGAAGTAAGTGCTGCGTGGTGATTTTGAGCTGATTTACGTGAGATTTTCATGTCGTGGTCCGCACGTGTTACGACGGCACATGACGCGGCCGCAGCACGCCCCGAGTTGCGTGGAGTGTGAGGTCCCGTCCATCGCTGCTTGCAGCTTTAATTTATCTTTATTATTATTATTATTATTATTATTGTTATTGTACAATTTAAAATAGTTTTACCGTTTAACATTGTTAAGAACATTTCCTGTGAGTTTTAATGTTTGCACCAACACTTATTGATTTACAGTCTCTGTGTAATGTCACACAGTGTTTGCCGTTGTAGCGCCCCCTAGTGGACTATCTGAATAAGACTTTCGGGATGTGTTCCAGGTCCTTATATGGACATTTCCGGTGAGTTTTGTGATGATTGGTCCAACAGTTATTGACTTCTGTCTGTTTATGTGCAGAGCCACACCCTCTCTGAAGCTCATTGGTCAATATGATGAACACTTAATAAATGATCAATAAGCAACTATTGATCAGCTCCCTCCCAATCACACTCACAGCTTGAGGGGGCGTGGCCTTTTAAATACTGGATTTATTGGGCCTAAATTACATTTCCTGTTTTGGATAAAGTTTCATGAGCTCTGTCCTGGACTGTCCTCTGGACTCCACTGAGGAAGTGGGTGAGAGGAGGATATTAGTGGAGCTGACATCCATCATGGACAACCCCCCCCCCCCCCCACATGACACTGTGGGGTCCCTGAGTAGCTCCTTCAGCAGCAGACTGTTACACCCACGGGGTAAGAAGGAGAGGTTCCGCAGGTCTTTAATTCCTGCTGCTGTCAGACTCTACAACACCTGATCAATGTTTCTGTTTCTGTTTCCAATTACCACCATACCATAGCTTTACCACCACCATACCATAGCTTTACCACCATACCATAGCTTTACCACCATACCATAGCTTTACCACCATACCATAGCTTTACCACCATACCATAGCTTTACCACCATACCATAGCTTTACCATCATACCATAGCTTTACCACCATACCATAGCTTTACCACCATCATACCATAGCTTTACCATCATACCATAGCTTTACCATCATACCATAGCTTTACCATCATACCATAGCTTTACCATCATACCATAGCTTTACCACCATCATACCATAGCTTTACCATCATACCATAGCTTTACCACCATCATACCATAGCTTTACCACCATACCATAGCTTTACCACCATACCATAGTTTAGTTTTTATATCTGTATTTATTTATTTCAAGTAATTGCTGCTGTGACAAGGGAATTTCCCCGTTGTGGGATTAATAAAGAAATACAATACAATGTTTCTAGATCATTCCAGCTCACTATACTACCACTAATACTAATAATACTAATACTACTAATAATAATAATACTAATAATACTAATACTAATACTAATAATAATAATACTAATACTAATAATACTAATAATAATAATAATACTAATAATACTTATAATAATACTAATACTTATAATAATAATAATAATAATACTACTACTAATAATAATAATACTAATACTTATAATACTAATAATAATAATAATAATACTTATAATAATAATACTAATACTAATGATGCTAATAAAACTACTACTTCATTGTTTTAGATTTATTTACATTCATAAAATGATATTTGATCTCATATGAAACAAACAAACACATTAAAGCTTCAGTTGGAACAACAAACGTTTTTATTGTTTATGATAAATTACCGACGTTTATTGATTTATTGACTGTTGAAGGAACTTTACACTGAGAGCCAAATAAAACAAACAAACAGACAAACAAACAAATAAGTGTATGCGTTTAACAAACGACAGAGAGAGAGAGAGAGAGACCGACAGCAGTTAAAATAAAGTCAGTTTGAACCAAATGAACTTCCTGTTTCCTGTCAGCTGACACACCTGTGCTCCCTGCGGCTCCTGGCGGAGGAGAAGCGGCGCCCGCAGGCGGAGCAACTGAACGCTTTGTGTCCCGTGTGAACCAGCTGGTGAGTCTTCAGGTTGTTCTTCTGGCTGAAGCTCTTCCCGCAGACGGCGCACTCAAACGGCTTCTCGCCGCTGTGGACGCGTTTGTGTCTGACGAGGTTTTGCGACACGCTGAAGCTCTTCCCGCAGACCTCGCACACGTATGGCTTCTCGCCGCTGTGCGTGCGCTCGTGCAGCTTCACGCTCGCCTGCGTGGAGAACCTCTTCTGACACTGAGCGCAGCCGAACGGCTTCCCCTCGGAGTGGCTGCGCCGGTGCGTCTTCAGGTAGCTTGGCGAGCTGTAGCCACGCCCGCACACATCGCAGGAGAACGCCTTGGTTCCGGTGTGCAGCTGCATGTGAGTCTTCAGGATCTGGGCGCCGGCGAAGCTCTTCCCACACTCTTCGCAGGTGTGAGCTTTCTGCCCGCTGTGGGTCAGCAGGTGGCGTTTGAGCGATGCAGACGAGGAGAAGTTTTTCCCGCACTCGCTGCAGCTGTACGGTTTGACCCCACTGTGGCTCCGCTCGTGCGCCAGCAGAGCGCCACGCTGTCTGAAGCCCTTCCCGCAGGCGTTGCAGATGAACGCCCACTCGCCACTGTGCACAGCGCTGTGCGCCTTCAGGTGCGCGGCCTGCGTGAACCCGCGGCTGCACACGTCGCAGCTGAACGGGCGATGGCCCAAGTGGACGAGGCGGTGGCGGCGCAGGTTGGCTGACACGCTGAAGCTCTTCCCGCAGGTGTCACAGCTGAAGGCTTTCTCTCCGGAGTGGACGCGGCGGTGCACCGACAGGCCGCTCCTGCTGGAGAAACGCTTCCCGCACTGCTCGCAGGCGTGCGGCCGCTCGCCAGTGTGCGTCCTCAGGTGAGCTCTGAGGCCGCTCTGCTGGCTGAAGGACTTCCTGCAGACGCTGCAGGTGAACGGCCTCAGTCCCCTGTGGACGGTCAGCTGGTGGACGCGGACACTGCGGCGCGTGGTGAACCCTTTCTCACAGGTGGGACATTGGAAGGGTTTGTCCTGCAGGTGGACTCTCTGGTGGGCGGACAGGTAGCTGCGTTTGGAGAACTCCCTCCCGCACTCGCCGCACCTGAACCTCTCTTCCCTTTTCTGGCAGGTGCGTCTGTGATCTCGGAGGCAGCAGCTTGCCGCTAGCGTCTCGCCGCAGGCCGAACATGTCGGCTGCCGGTTGGACGCCTGGTGCGTCCTGAGGTGGCAGCGGGTGCCGAACACCTTCCCGCAGTGACAGCACGTGTGAGGCCGGCGCCGGCTGTGCACGGTGAGCTGGTGGACTCGGGCGCTGCTGCGGGAGGAGAAAGCTTTGCCGCAGACGCTGCAGGCGAACGGCCGCTCGCCGCTGTGGACGCGCCAGCTGTACACCGGAGGCTCCGATTGGCCAGTTTCATCCCCAGGAGCATCTGATTGGTGGTTTGCCTCCTGAGCACCTCCCTCTCCTGCAGGGGGGGCGGAGTCCCGCTGAGGCTCCACAGCCACGTCTGCAGAGAGAGAGAGAGAGAGAGAGAGGAGGAATGTGGACGACAGGAAGCTCCGATAAGGAGACGGTTCATTGAGTCCTTACTGTCCTCATGCTGCCTCCTCAGCTCCTGCAGGAGATCCTCACAGAGCCTCCTCATCAGCACACGCAGCTCCTCCTGCAGAGCAACAGAGAGTCAGTGATTGGACAGCAGCAACAAATACATCTTCATTTGTTTGGAAGTGAGAAAGATGAGACGTTCGTGGACCGACAGCCGTCATTTTGTGGCAATATCGTAGATCAGAAACATTTTCACAATAAAATAAAGTTTCAGAAATCTGAAAGCTCTGAATGAACTTTACACACACTGAACAGCTGCTATATTATATATATATATTCTGAATACATATTAAATATATATATTATATTATAACATATAATATATATATATTTAATATAATATATATATATATTATGTTATATTAAATATAATGTAATATGTATATATACAGTGTTTCCTCTAGGATTTTTAGCAGTGGGGGCAGGGCAGGCCCCCCAGTCCCGTTGGCAAACGTTGTACGTATGAAACAGAAGTGACACGTCGCTGCGACACAAACAAATATATTTACTGTTGTAATGTTTCCAGATGTTTGATATCAGGACGTTGAGAACTGACAAGTTGAACGTTGTCCAATGAAAACGGACCCACCGCGGTGACGTTTTGGTGGAGCTGTTAGTTTAATAGTCTAGTTGGAAGAAACGTTTTGACAATAAGCTCCATCAACACAACAGTATGTGGAGTTAAAGTGGACCGCCCCAATAACCTCTGAATAGTTCTACTTGTTGTTAAACTGCACTGTGAGCGGCAGCCAGCGGGGGGGCATTATGTCTGCAGGATCATTTACAAGGCAACCGGGACTACATTGTGCGTCTGCCCCATTTCTGATACCGCGGAGGCAGAAACTTAACAGCAGCGGGCCGGCTCCAAATCACCACAGAGGAAACTCTGAATTATATTATACATATTAAATATATATAATATATATATTTAATATGTATAATATATATTTAATATGTATAATATAATATATATTTAATATGTATAATATATATTTAATATAATATATATTATATTAAATATATATATTATATTAAATATAATATATATATTTAATATAATATATATATTATATTTAATATAAAATATATATTTAATATATATTATTATATTATATATATTAAATATATATAATATAATATATATTATATTAAATATATATATTATATTAAATATAATATATATATTTAATATAATATATATATTATATTTAATATAAAATATATATTTAATATATATTATTATATTATATATATTAAATATATATAATATAATATATATTAAATATATATAATATTATATTATATATATTTAATATATATATTATATTAAATATAATATATATATTAAATATAATATATATTAAATATATATTTTATATTAAATATAATATATATTAAATATATATTTTATATTAAATATAATATATATATTATATTAAATATATATATTATATATAATATAATAATATATATTAAATATATATAATATTATATTATATATATTTAATATATATATTAAATATATATAATATATATTTAATATATATATTATATATATTAAATATATAATATATATATTTAATATATATATTATATATATTCGGCAAATCGACCTTTGTGTCTGTAATATGTTGTTGAATCAGTATTGATTGATTGATTTTGGGATCAGGATTGTATCACTGACATTTGTGTTGCCATGGTAACGGTTATACCCATTTTAAAGAATTGATTTCATTTAAAGTCCCCCCCCCCGATCAATAACAGATTTCTTTTAAGTTGAAAATATGAAGAAAATAAAACTATATTACAGTTTCATCGTTAGACAGACTGAGCGCTCAGCGTGGTTAATCAATAAAGATTATCGATCAGTAATCAGTGTCTGACCTCGGTCTGAACATCCGGTTTCACTTTGAGTTTCTCACAGATCTCAGTCAGCGCCGCCAGCGCGAGCTGCTCCACACAGGAAGTCATTATAATCGATAAAGTTGATCAAAAACTTAAAGTTCAATAAAAGTGTGAAGATCGGATCCGCTCGTCGCTCCGCCGCCATCTTGCTGAGCGGTTTGCGACACATTGTGCTCACTGACGGCACTTTACGACAGGAGGAGTGGAGGGACGTCGCCCCCTGCTGGCCGGAGGTCACAAACACAACAACAAACAAATCCTACAAAATAAGAGACAGTCTGAATATGTCGGATTTCTCCGACAAGTTGTTCTTTTATTTCTATTATTTATTTGATGTTTTATCTGTATTTTTGTCTACATGTAGTTTTTTAATAAATTGGATGTTGATTCATTCATATAGACAGGAACTATAAGAGAATACCAAACATAAAGAAACCTGCAATTAACCCCAAACCCAACCAGAGGTCGACCATTTCAAATTATTATTTTATTTTTATTTTTTATGCTTTATTGAAAAAGTACAAAAATAAACAATTCGGGCACTTTTCATAGTACATACACTTCGCAAGTGTACTACAATAAATTCGGGGCAATTGAATAAAAATTAAAATAAACATCTCAAAATAAATAGTCAAACATAAAATATATATAAAATAGAATAAACATTGATTTCAGGGGGATTCAAATTTTAACTATCCTTTCAGTGGGAAAGTTCTTTAAGTTATCATATAATTTTTGTGCCTTAATTTCTGTTAGAGGTTTTAAAGATTTCATGTACAATTTAAATTCATTCATGAAGACAATACATTTGGGTGATGACTTCATAACTCTATTCTTGTGGATGAAAAATTTGGCTAGACAAAGAATTACATTGCAACAGAGATCATACCGAAAGTGACATCATCTCTAGAGATAGCAGCTGGAAATAAAACTAGTTTCTGTTTGATCCAATTGTGAATGTTAACCCAGAATGTTTGTATTATATCACATGAGAAGAAGATATGGTCCGTGGTTTCAATGTCATTTTCACAGAATGTGCATAAACTGTCAGCGATATTAAAGCGTAGTCTAAGTAATTCTTTAGAAGGATAAATGTTGTTCATCATTTTAAAGTGTGTTTCTTTGGTTTTGGGGGGTATAGGAAATTTTAGGTACATTGTTCTTAGTTTATCAATTGATTTATTATCAGATTTATGTAGGATATTATTTTTGTTTTGTCTACCAGGGAACAATGTTTCAGTGAGGCAGTTTCTTATAAAATGATTGTTACATTTTTTTGTCCATGATTAAAATCCCCTGTATTGACAATGGGCCCAGTTGTGGTATTATAGGTTGGTGGGCCAATATATTTTTTGTTAGAAATATAAATCCATGAGGAAGTGCTTTTTGTAATTTAATAAAGTCTGATTTGGAAGGGTTGAATTTATGTTTAGTGCAAAATTGTTGATAATCTAAGAGATTGCCATTGGCATCCATTAAGTCAACCACAGACCATATATTCAATACAATCCTGATAATATAATGATTTATTTTGGTATAAAACATATCTATTATTCCAAAGCATAGTAGTGTGAGGTGAAAAGTTATGCACATATAGCATTTTCCAATATAATAGAATTTGTTTATGAAACTCGGCCTGTAGGTAATTTGTCAATGCTGAAGTCTGCCATAAGAAGACATTTTAAACCTCCAATCTTATTGAATAGGGAATTTGGGACACAGTACCAAAATGAGTTGCTATGTTTGAGCCAAGATTTCAGCCAATTAATTTTTAAGGTTCCATTGAGGCAATCAAAATCAATAACTTTTAAACCACCATCTTTAATTTCTTTAACCATATTGCTTTTTTTCATATAGTGTGGCTTGTTTCTCCAAATAAAATTCAGATTAATTTGGTTAATAGATTTGATTAGTTTATTTGAAATGGCATTAGAGCAGGCTGGGTAAATGCACCTTGATAAACATTCCATCTTGGTTAGGTAAATTCAGCCGAGTATTGAGAGCTCTCTTTGGAGCCATAAATTTAATTTGGCTTTACTCTCTTTTATTTTTTTTTTCTACATTCAAGTATTGACTTTGTTTTTGGTCTTTTGTAAAGTGTACTCCAAGGTATTTAAATTCCGACTTGATAGGGATGTTACAGATGTCTTTTAGAGTTGTATCATGAATTGTAAATAGTTCACATTTGTTTAAGTTCAGAGTTAACCCTGAAGCTGTGGAGAATTCTTTTACTTTTTCGATTGTTATTGGAATTTGGTGTCTGTCTTGTACAAAAAGTGTTGTGTCATCCGCAAGTTGGCTGATGACAATATCGGTACCTAAGACATTTACATTTTCTATTTCATTAAAATGTTTAATGTAAATTGCTAACATTTCTGTGACTAATATGAATAAATATGGTGAGATGGGACAACCTTGTGGAATTCCCACATTAACATTAAAACTGGGGGTGGTGCCACAAGGTAGCATGACACAGCTGTTGATATTCTGATATAATCCACCAACTAAATTCCTAAATTTGAATCCAAAACCTAAATGTTCAAGAACTTGGAAGATAAATGGGCGCTCTACGGAATCGAACGCTTTATAGAAATCTAAAAAGAAAAGAAAACCATCATGTTCAATTTGATTTCTATATTCAATAATGTCCATTACCAGCCTTATATTGTTGTGGATTGATCTTCCCTTTAAGAAACCAGACTGTGTTTCTGCAATAAGATTTGAAATTCCTGTCTGAAGACGAGTGGTGAAAATGTAGGTGAGTAATTTATAATCAGAGTTTCTAAGAGTAATAGGCCTTCTGTTTTCTATGAATCTGGGGTCTTTGCCGGGCTTAGGAATTGAGATGATGAGCCCATGTCTCATTGTGGGTGGAAGTATACAAGTTCAAATATTTCCAGGAATACTGGATGTAGCAGTTTTTTAATATCTTCCCAGAAATGTCGACAAAAGTCTCCTGTGAGTCCGTCCGTGCCCGGTGCCTTGTTCAGAGATAGGCGGCCAATTACTCTGTCCATTTCAGTAATTGTTATTTGACTATCACGTTTGTTTAAAGTTATCTTCAACTTTGGGAATATATTTTTCTATATCCTTTAAGAATGTATGGCAGTCTTCTAACCATTTCGAATTTAATGAGCAACTGATGCAGTTTGTTTTCCAGATAAACAGGAAACAGGAAGTTGTCATAACTTCAGTGTTCTGTTTCCCATCTGCACCAAACTTCACACGTCTGTTAAGAGTCCCGCCCCGAACGCATCTAAGAGCCCTAATTAAGTCACAGTCATAGCGCCCCCCACTGGAAACAGGGAGTCACATGTTTTATATCTTCGATTGTTTATTTTGATTTGATTTGATTTTTTTATAGCCTTTAATGGATATTGCTGTAGAGTGACAAGAAAGAGAGGAAAGAGAGAGAGAGAGGATGACATGCAGCAAAGGGTCAGAGGTTGGAGTTGAACCCGGGCCGCTGCAGCAGGGACTCAGCCCCGGGACAAGGGGGCGCCAGATCCACCAGGTGAGCGATCAGGACGCCCTAATTGTTGTTGTTGTTTTTTTTAATGTGGGAGGAAACCGAAGCTTCTCGGAGAAAACCCACGGCAACACAGTGAGCGCTCCTCACAGCAAAGGGGGTCAAAGGCTGTAACTGAACCTTCACCTTACAGCTGCAAGGCCACAGTGTTACACACCGAGGCACCTGTGTGGCCTTACGAAACCTGACAACCTGTCTCACATCCATCAGCGATCCACCAGACAAACTTTTTTTTTTAAATTTTGGTTTAAAATGTGGGGAAACCGAAGCCTCTCGGAGTAAACCCGTTGTCATCCCAGGTAGTATGCGTCTGTGTTTGTTCTATCCACCTGCCTCGAACACCAAAGATTACTCTTTGCGTCCGAAGCAGGCAGTGAACGGCTTGGCCACGGTGTTGAAGAGACGTGAGAAGAATCTGTTCACGCTGGTCTTCTTCTGTGGTGTCACCAGATGCTGTGTCAGTGTCTCGGTTATGTTTCTGTAAATAGATGAATCCCGGGACAGCAGGCACATCTGAAGGATCTCTGCGTCACCTGTCTTCTTGCACAAGTCTTTGTGCACCGCCTTGGCGACCATTCTGAAGTGACGGCCGCTTGGCTTTGCAGAAACATTGGAGCCTGCGATCTGTTCCCAGAGCAGCTCCTCCAGAGACCTGCTGATGGTTCCAATGTCGTCAAAAGTCAGAAGGATTTCCGGAGTTTTCTGACTTTTCATAATTTTGTTAACCAGTGCAATGACCATAAACCTGCAGCTGGTTTTGTTCCACCGATGTGCTGGTTGTGCCGTGGTGCAAACCACAGCCTCACCAATGATTGGTGACTTGACGGACTGAACGGGGGCAGAAGGTGGTTCTGCTCCAACCACCAAGATGTCAACAATCGTATCGCTGATCGTTGGGTACATGGACTGAACGGTGGCGGAAGGTGGTTCTGCTCCAACCACCAAGGTGTCACCAATCGTATCGCTGATCGGTGGGTACATGGACTGAACGGTGGCGGAAGGTGGTTCTGCTCCAACCACCAAGGTGTCACCAATCGTATCGCTGATCGGTGGGTACATGGACTGAACGGTGGCGGAAGGTGGTTCTGCTCCAACCACCAAGGTGTCACCAATCGTATCGCTGATCGGTGGGTACATGGACTGAACGGTGGAGGAAGGTGGTTTTGCTCCTACCACCAAGGTGTCACCAACCGTATCGCTGATCGGTGGGTACATGGACTGAACGGTGGCGGAAGGTGGTTCTGCTCCAACCCCCAAGGTGTCACCAACCGTATCGCTGATCGGTGGGTACATGGACTGAACGGTGGCGGAAGGTGGTTTTGCTCTAACCCCCAAGGTGTCACCAACCGTATCGCTGATCGGTGGGTACATGGACTGAACGGTGGCGGAAGGTGGTTTTGCTCTAACCCCCAAGGTGTCACCAACAGTATCGCTGATCGGTGGGTACATGGACTGAACGGTGGCGGAAGGTGGTTTTGCTCTTACCCCCAAGGTGTCACCAACAGTATCGCTGATCGGTGGGTACATGGACTGAACGGTGGCGGAAGGTGGTTTTGCTCTAACCCCCAAGGTGTCACCAACAGTATCGCTGATCGGTGGGTACATGGACTGAACGGTGGCGGAAGGTGGTTTTGCTCTTACCCCCAAGGTGTCACCAACAGTATCGCTGATCGGTGGGTACATGGACTGAACGGTGGCGGAAGGTGGTTTTGCTCTTACCCCCAAGGTGTCACCAACCGTATCGCTGATCGGTGGGTACATGGACTGAACGGTGGCGGAAGGTGGTTTTGCTCTAACCCCCAAGGTGTCACCAACAGTATCGCTGATCGGTGGGTACATGGACTGAACGGTGGCGGAAGGTGGTTTTGCTCTTACCCCCAAGGTGTCACCAACAGTATCGCTGATTGGTGGGTACATGGACTGAACGGTGGCGGAAGGTGGTTTTGCTCTTACCCCCAAGGTGTCACCAACCGTATCGCTGATCGGTGGGTACATGGACTGAACGGTGGCGGAAGGTGGTTTTGCTCTAACCCCCAAGGTGTCACCAACAGTATCGCTGATCGGTGGGTACATGGACTGAACGGTGGCGGAAGGTGGTTTTGCTCTTACCCCCAAGGTGTCACCAACCGTATCGCTGATCAGTGGGTACATGGACTGAACGGTGGCGGAAGGTGGTTTTGCTCTAACCCCCAAGGTGTCACCAACAGTATCGCTGATCGGTGGGTACATGGACTGAACGGTGGCGGAAGGTGGTTTTGCTCTTACCCCCAAGGTGTCACCAACAGTATCGCTGATCGGTGGGTACATGGACTGAACGGTGGCGGAAGGTGGTTTTGCTCTTACCCCCAAGGTGTCACCAACCGTATCGCTGATCGGAGGGTACATGGACTGAACGGTGGCGGAAGGTGGTTTTGCTCTAACCCCCAAGGTGTCACCAACCGTATCGCTGATCGGTGGGTACATGGACTGAACGGTGGCGGAAGGTGGTTTTGCTCTAACCCCCAAGGTGTCACCAACAGTATCGCTGATCGGTGGGTACATGGACTGAACGGTGGCGGAAGGTGGTTTTGCTCTTACCCCCAAGGTGTCACCAACCGTATCGCTGATCGGAGGGTACATGGACTGAACGGTGGCGGAAGGTGGTTTTGCTCTAACCCCCAAGGTGTCACCAATCGTATCGCTGATCGGTGGGTACATGGACTGAACGGTGGCGGAAGGTGGTTTTGCTCTTACCACCAAGGTGTCACCAATCACCAAAGCGAGGCTTGTCTGAGACTTGTCAGTTTCTGTCTCTTCCATGAAATTAAGTACAGGGGTCCGCAACAACTCCCTGGTTCCAATCAGTGTGCTGTACTTACCTGTGCACTTTTTAAGAATTCTAGCCACATGTCGGACCATCGTCTTCAGTCTGTGGGTGAATGCACTTGAGATGAGAGGTTTGATGCCCCCCTCGCTGCCTCCACCTCTTTCAGAACTTTTGGAGAGCTCAATCACTCTCCCTGTGACCTCTGTAACCACAGTGTCTGTTACCTTCTCCATGCTTCTGCCACTGATGTCGGTGACCCCGGTTGCCTCCGAAAAGGCACAGGAGATAGTGTCACCCAGACACCCGCGGACATCGTCTTCAGAGATGTTGCTCTTCTGTGATCTGGCAGATCCAGAAGAGCCTTTGGAGGATTTGGGAGGGTCTCTCCTCTTCGACAGGCTCTGTTTGTAAAACCCGTAAATATATACGAATGTAGTATTAATTATATCCACACACATATTAGTAATTACATACTCAGCCTTTTTGTCTAGAGACCCGGACTCCAGCATCGACCACTGTATGGGAGTCAGCTGCTCCAGGCCCCAACGGATGAGTCCGGGAAGACTCTCCATTGTGTCTTCATCCATCTCGTCTCTGTTTGTATCCATGGCTCTGAAGTCCTGTAGAATCTGAACTTGCTGTTTGTCTCTTTGGTCTTGTAGTGAAAGTGTCCTGTAGAATCTGAACTTGCTGTTTGTCTCTTTGGTCTTGTAGTGAAAGTGTCCTGTAGAATCTGAACTTGCTGTTTGTCTCTTTGGTCTTGTAGTGAAAGTGTCCTGTAGAATCTGAACTTGCTGTTTGTCTCTTTGGTCTTGTAGTGAAAGTGTCCTGTAGAATCTGAACTTGCTGTTTGTCTCTTTGGTCTTGTAGTGAAAGTGTCCTGTAGAATCTGAACTTGCTGTTTGTCTCTTTGGTCTTGTAGTGAAAGTGTCCTGTAGAATCTGAAGTGAACCAGGTTGGATCTGGATCCTTTATCTAGATTCTGAGAAAGAACATTGTCTTTGTATCAAAAGTACATTCTATTGGCTTTGATCTTTGGATGACATCATGGCATTCCAATGACATCACAGCAAAAGATGACAGGAATAAAAAAACAACAACATTAAAACCATTTAAAAATAAACACGTAATAATTCATTGATTCAGTCTCATAAAATAAACTAAACTGTTGGAAATTCTGATTCATAGTTTAATGAATATCTTCAACAACTATTAATCACTAGTAAGCTGAAGGATTGTCTCTCTTCTGTGAAATCAACTTGCTTTTATGTTTACGTTTACGTCATTGCTTTGCTTTTAACAAACTCAACTGCATTTCATTCGCTGTAAGTTGGATTTTTAGGCGAACATATCGGTTGTAATATTTTGGCAGATTTTTGTTGTTTTATTTTGCTAATTTAATGTTTTTCCTGTGAGGACTGAGAGTTCTCAGACGTTCACACAGCGAGCTGAAGAAGCAATGAGAGGACAAACAGCTGCAGAGACACAATGTCTTCATCTCACTGCAGACAATGAAACAGAAAACACAGACGAGTCGCCGGACAGGTGTTCATACCTGCGTTACAGAAACCCTGTACGAGGACCAACGCAGTCACCTGACCACAGCAAGTGGATCCATGAATGGACGTCAGCCAGCAGTCTGTGGACCCCAGGGGCCACAATAATCCACATATAATATTTAATAACAAAAACACAGATATATCTTCAAGTTTAATAATAAAATTCTATTTTAGTTTCATTTTCATTTAATTAAATTATATTCAAACTGATTTCAGTTCATGAAATCAAAGTTTATTTTCTTCTGAATTCCATAGATAATAATAATAGTAATAGTAATAATAGTAATAATAATAATAATAATAATAATTAATATGAATGATTTTTGATCTGAAAGAAGTCAGACACACAGCCGACGATTTGTTTATTTGTTTATTTCTTAATTAACTGTCAATAAACGATTTCAGCAAAACTATAAATCATAAAATCTGTTCACAAAATATTCATCTGTTAAAACTGAAAGATTAGTGAATAAAGTCAGAATTCAAACTTGATTCTGATATTTTGAAAATGAAAATCAAGTTTAAAATGATGAAATATTTGTTTTATAATCAAAACGTCAGAAATGTGATTTTATTGAGTAAACGGATAAAATCACTTTACTATATAATATTCATTCAGATTGAATAATGACCCGCAGTTCACACAGGAGCAGGGGATTGTGGGTAAGAGCATCGTCTCTGAGGATGAGGATGATGATGTCATCTGTACCTGAGGAGGACCTGCTTGGCGGCTTTGAAGGACATGAAGTTGCTCCTCCCTCTTACTTCTTCTTCTTCTCCTCCTCTGCTCTCCGCTTCCTGTAGCGCTCGTGGGCGTCCACGATCTCGCCGACCACAGACGGGTCGTCCAGAGTCGACACGTCACCGAGGTCGCCGCTCGTCTCCACGGCGACCTTCCTGAGGATCCGCCTCATGATCTTCCCGGAGCGAGTCTTTGGCAGCCGCTTCACCACCTGAGAGACAAACGACAGGAAACACTGATTCCTGATTGGCTGACGGGTGAGACACATAACTGTCTCACAGCAGACACACAGACAGGAACTGCTCAAACCGATGAAAATGTTCTCAGGACAAAGAGAGAGATTCTGTTGCCGTGGAAACACAAGTTAAAGGGCGGGGTCTCACCAGGAAGTGCTCCGGGACGGCGTATTTGGCGATCTTTGTGGTAACGAGTTCCCGGAGCTGCTGAAGGATGGCGGCGGGGTCGTCACCGAACTCCTCCTTCAGGACGACGAAGGCAAATGGCACTGGGACACACACACACACACACACACACACACACACACACACACACTTTAAACACACTTCAGGTGTGTGTGTGTGAAAATGGCTTCCTCATGAATCCTCCAAAAGACATTTTATTAGAAGGTAATGGTCTCCTTGGCGCTGATCATCACTGCTTCTCCCACGCTGCAGAGGGCAGCAGGGGGCAGCAGAGGGAAGCAGAGGGAAGCAGGGGGAAGCAGGGGGCAGCAGAGGGAAGCAGGGGGCAGCAAAAGGGAAGCAGGGGGAAGCAGGGGGCAGCAGAGGGAAGCAGGGGGCAGCAGAGGGAAGCAGAGGGAAGCAGGGGGCAGCAAAAGGGAAGCAGGGGGCAGCAGAGGGTAGCAGGGGGCAGCAGAGGGCAGCAGGGGGCAGCAAAAGGGAAGCAGGGGGCAGCAAAAGGGAAGCAGGGGGCAGCAGAGGGAAGCAGGGGGCAGCAGGGGGCAGCAGAGGGTAGCAGGGGCAGGGGGCAGCAGAGGGCAGCAGAGGGCAGCAGAGGGAAGCAGGGGGGCAGCAGAGGGAAGCAGGGGGCAGCAGAGGGAAGCAGGGGGCAGCAGAGGGCAGCAGAGGGCAGCAGGGGGCAGCAGGGGGCTGCAGAGGGAAGCAGGGGGCAGCAGGGGGCAGCAGAGGGCAGCAGAGGGCAGCAGGGGGCAGCAGGGGGCAGCAGGGGGCAGCAGAGGGCAGCAGAGGGAAGCAGGGGGCTGCAGAGGGAAGCAGGGGGGCAGCAGGGGGCAGCAGAGGGCAGCAGGGGGCAGCAGGGGGCTGCAGAGGGGAAGCAGGGGGCAGCAGGGGGCAGCAGAGGGCAGCAGAGGGCAGCAGGGGGCAGCAGGGGGCAGCAGGGGGCAGCAGAGGGCAGCAGAGGGAAGCAGGGGGCTGCAGAGGGAAGCAGGGGGGCAGCAGGGGGGCAGCAGAGGGCAGCAGAGGGCAGCAGGGGGCTGCAGAGGGAAGCAGGGGGGCAGCAGAGGGAAGCAGGGGGGCAGCAGGGGGGCAGCAGGGGGCAGCAGAGGAAAGCAGGGGGGCAGCAGAGGGGGCAGCAGGGGGCAGCAGGGGGCAGCAGGGGGCAGCAGAGGGAAGCAGGGGGCAGCAGAGGGAAGCAGGGGGCAGCAGGGGGCAGCAGGGGGCAGCAGAGGGAAGCAGGGGGCAGCAGAGGGTCAGATATCAACCCTTTTCGTGTCCAGCTGCTTCATTTGAACTTTACATCCATAAACATACACTGATTATAGTAAAGCTCAGTATATGTTCACACAGTGAGTCACTATGTGTTTCACTTCAGTCACTTTCCATTTATTTATGTTTTGTTTGTTTTTATATATGTATGTATCTATATATCCTTTATTTACTTGTTTGTATGTTTACTTATGTGACTTTTTGTATCAAATTGGTATTCATCAGTTTATCATTGTGTTGTCAGATTAAATAAAGAATAGTAAATATAGTTTAAGCTCACTGTGGTACTGCAGACAGTGAATAAATAAATATAAGAATAATAAAGAAATAAATTGTTGATTGTTTTGATCAGTTTTCTATATGAATTGTTTTTGGTTGTTTTCAATATTGAACTCGTTCAGTCACCTCTGTACCTTTATTTTGAAAGTGCCTCCTGACTCACAGACAGGAAGAACATGTTTCCATATAAACAACACAGAGGAAGGCAGCAGCAGAGCATCATGGGAAGTTTTAGCTCTCACCTTCTCCTTTGATGTCATGTGGGATTCCGATCACAGCTGTTTCTGGAACAGCTGGATGTTCATCCTGAAACACAAATCAATCAAAGTAATCAATATTAGTTAGTAGTTATTATTCACAGGAACAGCTGAGCCCTAACGAAGAGGAAGAGACAGAAAACATGATCCAGTTTCACTGTAATCACTGAAGTTATAAATTCTGTGTGTTTGTACAGTGATAATAAAGTTGTGTTTGTACAGTGTTAATAAAGTTGTGTGTTTGTACAGTGTTAATAAAGTTGTGTGTTTGTACAGTGTTAATAAAGTTGTGTGTCTGTACTATAAGCTTTGATAAAGCTTATAGTTAGGGCTGGATCAGGTGAGTCCTGAACCATCCCTTAGTTATGCTGCTATAGGCCTAGACTATCGGGGGATTTCCCATGGTGCACTGAGCTCCTCTCTTC
This sequence comes from Dicentrarchus labrax, assembly GCF_905237075.1. Lineage (NCBI taxonomy): Eukaryota > Metazoa > Chordata > Actinopteri > Moronidae > Dicentrarchus > Dicentrarchus labrax. The sequence goes on from NW_026136998.1 coordinate 627,379, forward strand.
CTCTCTCTTTCTGCACTCATTCATGTTCCTTTAATGCATGTTACTAACTCCACTTCTTCCCCGGAGTTCTTGTGCTTTCTCGTCTTGCAGGTTCTCATGGATCCTGGTGGAGCCTCCTGCCATGGTCCTGCTTGACTGCCATTGCCAATACTGTTGTTGCTGTGCACCTGTCTCTCTCTCTGTCTCTGTCTGTCTGTCTGTCGCTCTCTCTCTCTCTCTCTCTCTCTCTCTCTCTCTCTCTCACCCCAACTGGTCGAGACAGACGACCACCCACCTAGAGCCGGAGGATCTGTCCTAGGTTTCTGCCTTTTAACAGGCAGTTTTTCCTTGCCCTTGTCTCCAAGGTCTTGCTCATGGTGGTACTGTTGGGTCTCTGTAAATAATGTTATAAAGAGTTCGGTCTAGACCTGCTCTATTTGAAAAGTGTCCTGAGATAACTTCTGTTATGAATTGGCGCTATACAAATAAAATTGAATTGAATTGAATTGAATTGTACAGTGTTAATAAAGTTGTGTGTTTGTACAGTGTTAATAAAGTTGTGTCTGTACAGTGATAATAAAGTTGTGTGTTTGTACAGTGATAATAAAGTTGTGTGTTTGTACAGTGTTAATAAAGTTGTGTGTCTGTACAGTGATAATAAAGTTGTGTGTTTGTACAGTGATAATAAAGTTGTGTGTCTGTACAGTGTTAATAAAGTTGTGTGTTTGTACAGTGTTAATAAAGTTGTGTTTGTACAGTGTTAATAAAGTTGTGTGTTTGTACAGTGTTAATAAAGTTGTGTTTGTACTGTTGCTAGCTAGCTAGTTTGGCTAACAGTAGCAGATTGATTGATGGGTGGATGTCGTGATGTCATTGGTTGGTTCTCGCTGTTTGTGGCGTCTCACCAGAGCGTCCTCGATCTCCGCCGTGCCGAGACGATGGCCGCTGACGTTGATGACATCGTCCATGCGGCCGGTTATCTGGTAGTAGCCGTCCTCTGAGCGGTACGCGCCGTCCCCAGTGAAATAACAACCTACAGACAGAGACAGGTCTCACAGACTGCAACCACTGACTGAAGACCTGCACTGCTTCACTTTCACTGACCAGGATACGGTTTGAAATACGCCTCGATGAATCTCTGGTGGTCCCCGTAGATACTGCGAGCCATCCCGGGCCACGGCTGGCTGATACACAGAGCGCCACTGACACAGTTACCGGACAGAAGCTCCCCCTGATAATAAACAGACAGTGGAAAGACTCATATATATATATATATATATTATATATATATATATATATATATTATATATATATATTATATATATATATATATATATATATATATAATATATATATATATATATATAATATAACAGACTAAAGCTAACAGGTGCATGGTCATGCTATCGTGCTAACAGACTGAGGCTAAAGCTACTGATACTTTTATTACTTCCACCGCTGCACCAAACACTCTCATTGGTTTATAAACTTCGGGACACGAGAACATTGTAGCGTCTCCTGGGGAACAACCGCTGTCATTGAGTGGATTCGTGGAGTTCGGTGTTAAAGGGAACAAATGAAACAGTTGATCAGCGGCTGCAGTTCACTCTCAGAGGATTGCAGTGAAAGTGACCTCGACCTCCTCTGAGGATGAAATGTGAAACCGAAGGAGACCTAATCTAATCTAATCTAATCTAAAACCCTCGACCGCTGCAGATTACGGTTCTTCAACAGAGGAGGGAAACTAGCGGATAATTAATTTGGGGCAGCAGCGATCTTCCCAACAGAGCCTGAAAGTCTGTTAATCAAAGCAAACAGATGCTGCTGGTTTCGTTTTAATGGAAAGATTAAAGGGGGGGGCATCACTCGAGGGCTCGTCTGACCTCTCACATCGAAAGGTCAAGTGGGGTCAATGAGACGCAGAGACCGATGATCTGATCTGAAGCTGATCAAGAACTCGATTGGTCCAAATGGTTGAAGAGTTCCCTTTTTAGTAAGTTAGCACATAGACGAACGTAGCACTGGGCTAGCTGGCTATAGCTAGCTGTAATGTTACATTAATTGGAATTAGTAGCTATGCCAACAGCTAGCTAGACAGCTAACATAACCGTGGTAACAATATATGACTGTGGTTGCTTCAGCCATCTTCTATGCTGTGGTCTGCTTGGTTAGGTTGGTTAGCGTATGGAAAGCGGATAGGAGCTAACTTCAGCTCTGTTACTAGTTACTCTAGATGGCATTAACTTGGCCTCTAGCACCACTGTCAGGAATCTTGGAGTTATCTTTGATCAGGATTTGTCATTTAACTCCCACATAAAGCAGACCTCTAGGACTGCCTTCTTTCATTTACGTAATATTAGAAAAAATTAGACACATACTATCACAGACAGATGCAGAAAAACTAATCCATGCATTTGTTACTTCAAGGCTGGATTACTGCAACTCTTTATTATCAGGTTGCCCCAATAAGTCCATTAAAACGCTCCAATTAATTCAGAACGCTGCAGCACGAGTACTGACAGGAACTAGAAAAAGAGATCACATCTCTCCTGTACTAGCTTCTCTGCATTGGCTCCCTGTAAAATGTAGAATAGAATTTAAAATCCTCCTCCTCACCTATAAAGCTCTTCATGGTCAGGCCCCTTCATATCTTAAAGAGCTCATAGTACCCTATTACCCCACTAGAACACTACGTTCTCTGAATGCTGGGCTACGGTTTCTGTTGTCACTGCTCGTTGTCCCCAATCGTTGCTGTTTTCATGTTCATGTTCATCATCGGTCACTACTATTAGTGTAGTTGTTGCTGTGCACCTGTCTGTCTGTCTGTCTGTCTGTCTGTCTGTCTGTCTCTCTCTTTGTCTCTCTCTCTCCCACCCACCTAGAGCCGGAGGATCTGTCCTAGGTTTCTGCCTTTTAACAGGCAGTTTTTCCTTGCCCTTGTCTCCAAGGTCTTGCTCATGGTGGTACTGTTGGGTCTCTGTAATTAATGTTAAAGAGTTCGGTCTAGACCTGCTCTATTTGAAAAGTGTCCTGAGATAACTTCTGTTATGAATTGGCGCTATACAAATAAAATTTGATTCAATTGAATTGAATTGAATTGAAAATTGAATTGTTTTCAGGTCACCTTCTCTCCCATGAGAACCGGCTGGATGCCAAAGAACGGCCTCATCGCCATCGCTGGGATGATGGGAGCTCCATCCTCTGCAGGGCGAGGGGCGATGCAGACACCACCGGTCTCTACGGGGAGACGAGGGAGGACAACATTCATTACTTCATATGAGAGAGGAGGAAGAAAGAAAGTGAGTCAGTAAATATTGAACCAGGCAGGAACACAGCTGACGTCCACTGCTCCCCCTACAGACTGCCTTCTACAGACTGCCCCCTACAGACTGCTCCCTACAGGCTGGGTTAGTATTGCCCCCCCCAGAGGACACTTACAGGAGCTTCAGCTGCCACAGGGGCATCAGTCGGGGGCTCTTTAGTTGTCTTTGGGAGGTTATTCTATGAAAACGTGATTGTTTTAATGATGAAGACACTTGAATAATTAAAGAAACATGAATATATGTGCAGTTTGTCCTCTCTGGGGGGGGGGCAGTAACAGTTACTCCCGGCTGCCACTAGAGGGCCTCAGATGTTGCTTCTCTCTGCAGCTTTAATTTCCTTTAATTTCTTAATTTATTGGGGATTTTTCTCCTTTTAAGAGAAAGAAGCAGCTGGCAGAGAGTTTAAAGTCTGATTTAAAAACAACGTGGAGGAATTAGGTCACACACACTCTCACACTGCCGTCAGTGATCCTCCACTGTCTTGTCCTGGGGGGTTGTGGGCGGGTTGGGGTGTAGATAAGTGTGTTGAGGATTTGATCTTAATTCATTTTCTACAGAGCTGCAGATGTTCTGCTGCTAATCGTTCAAATTAGGGTTAAAGCTCCAGTAAAGAGAGAATCAGACGGACTTACAGTCGCACAAACACACGGACAGACGGATGAGGAAATGTTTCTAACAATGTTCAGAGAAATCTGACATTATATTATTAAACATTTGCCTTTAAAGAAATGAACCCCAGAGGACACTTTATTTATACTTTACTTTAACTCTTGTTCCCGTGGCAACAGAATCTCCCAGTTTTGTCCTGATTATAATTTTTAAACCAATTTGATCTATCTGGTGCAGTTTGTCCTCCTGTCTCGCCACACGCTTTAAATCACCCCTTTTTTCCATGGAGTTTGGTGTGATACGGTTTTTTCTGTATCGACCAATCACTGAACAATGTTTATATTTTACTTTATTAATGAGGAAACTTTAATTGGTCTTTTGTATGTGTGTAAATCAACCTGCAGGTTACCATGGCACCTGTGTGTGTGTGTGTGTGTGTGTGTGTGTGTGTGTGTGTGTCTCACCTGTCTGCCACCAGGTGTCCACTAAAGGACAGCGTCCGTCTCCAACCACACTGTGGAACCAGTGCCAGGCCTCGTGGTTAATGGGCTCTCCCACTGCACACACATCATCAGAATCAGTCTATAAGTCAATGTACTGTTCACTTCCACTGCTTTCATACAAACACGCAGCCCAAACACAAACACATAAACAACAATAAACAATAAATACAATATACAAAGGAAACAATGAATAAAACCCAGAAACTAAGAATATAACATTACTCCAAATTAAAACGTTAAAGCCATAGGTCTTTAATTTCACTTAAAAATAGTGAGAGAGCTCCTCCACTACATTTATCTGACAGTATTAGTTTATAATTATTAATAATATGTTTATAACATATTGGTTTATAAAATACGATCAATGCATTGTTTCAAACAGTGTGAAGGGTTTACTGGCATCTAGCTACTAACTAGCTAATCTACATCAAGCATTAGCTGAGTAGTTAGCTGGCTAGCTAGTGTAACACTGCTGCAGCAGTATTATTACTTCCTCCACCTTCATTCTGCTACAGTCACTTAATGTCTTTCTAATGTGGGTCATCAATAGGCTGATTATTGATCTTCAGTTTAATATTAGACCAGTTTGTGTGTGACATAAGAATAAAGGCTAATAATGAAATCAATAAATCTTGTCTCAGTCCAACCTGAGGACTGTCATTAGGACGATTAGAACAACATGTGACCTGATCCCAGCGTCCTCAGAGACGAGCGCTCGTACTTCTTCACCCAACTGTCATCGTACTTCAGCAGCAGACGCAGAGCCGTCGGAGCCCCATAGAACTGACTGATCCCCAGACGCTGCACGGTCTCCCAGTACCTGCCTGTACACCGGATGAACACATGAACACACTCTGTATGAACACATGAACACACTCTGTATGAACACACACTGTATGAACACATGAACACACACTGTATGAACACATGAACACACTGTATGAACACATGAACACCCACTGTATGAACACATGAACACACTGTATGAACACATGAACACATACTGTATGAACACACACTGTATGAACCCATGAACACATACTGTATGAACACACACTGTATGAACACATGAACACACTGTATGAACACATGAACACACTGTATGAACACATGAACACATACTGTATGAACACACACTGTATGAACACATGAACACACACTGTATGAACACACACTGTATGAACACATGAACACACTGTATGAACACATGAACACATACTGTATGAACACACACTGTATGAACACATGAACACACACTGTATGAACACATGAACACACACTGTATGAACACACACTGTATGAACACATGAACACACTGTATGAACACATGAACACATACTGTATGAACACACACTGTATGAACACATGAACACATACTGTATGAACACACACTGTATGAACACATGAACACACACTGTATGAACACACACTGTATGAACACATGAACACACTGTATGAACACATGAACACACATTGTATGAACACATGAACACATACTGTATGAACACATGAACACACACTGTATGAACACACACTGTATGAACACATGAACACACTGTATGAACACATGAACACACACTGTAGGAACACACACTGTATGAACACATGAACACACACTGTAGGAACACACACTGTATGAACACATGATAACAACCAGGTCAAAGGTCAAGGCCACGTCAGAGTGACAGAAGGTCACAGCACCTTGTGGAGACTTCCTGTGAGGTCAGGTGAGATAAAGTGGCTGCGCTCTACAACTGAAGGTAATAAACCAACATTAACGACATTAATGAGTAACTCAATGCTGGACGGAGGCCAATGAAACTCCACATTCCTTCTGTTCATCCATTACTTTACCTGGACTGACTGCACACCTGGATCCACCTGAGAGGAGACTGAGCTTCATAACGACAGCAGGCTCAACCATTAGCAACAATGGAGCTATAATGTTAGCTTGTGGGCTAACAAACATTACTTGGCTCATGTTATTATTGCAAATATAATATATTTATTAATTAATATATATTATTATATATATAAATATTCAACATATTAAAATATTATTTTATAATTAATAATTAATCATATAATAATCTACAGGAGGAATTTATCTCCAGGACAGAAAGCAGAAAACACTGAAACACTGTAAAGTATATTATTATAAGTATATTATTATAAGCATATTATATTATAAGTATATTATTATAAGTATATTATATTATAAGTATATTATTATAAGTATATTATATTATAAGCATATTATTATAAGTATATTATATTATAAGTATATTATTATAAGTATATTATAAGTATATTATTATAAGTATATTATATTATAAGTATATTATTATAAGTATATTATATTATAAATATATTATTATAACTATATTATAACTATATTATTATAAGTATATTATAAATATATTATTATAAGTATATTATATTATAAATATATTATTATAAGTATATTATATTATAAATATATTATTATAACTATATTATAACTATATTATTATAAGTATATTATAAATATATTATTATAAGTATATTATATTATAAATATACTATTATAAGTATATTATATTATAAGTATATTATATTATAACTATATTATTATAAGTATATTATATTATAAATATATTATTATAACTATATTATAAGTATATTATTATAAGTATATTATAAATATATTATTATAAGTTTATTATATTATAAGTATATTATTATTTATAAACACATCATAGAGACAGAATTGTACAAAAAGTTCCTAAAACTTGGAAAGCTCATCTCTGATCAACATTCACAGGATATATGTCGTGTAATAAGTCATGAGGGGTCATCAGTTGGTCTCACCTGGGTTTGGGTAAACAGGTGTGCTCTCAAACAGGATGGTGGTGGCGCCGTTGCACAGCGGGCCGTACACCACGTAGCTGTGTCCCGTTATCCAGCCGACGTCTGCCACGCAGCCGAACACGTCGCCGTCCCGGTAGTCGAACACGTACTGAAGACACAACAACACGAGGTCAACGCTGTGGCGGGAAAACTGCTGTCCACTCACATGACCCCAAAACCCAACCACTACAGCAGTGGAGAGTAACTAAGTACATTTACTCCAGTACAGAACTTGAGTACAGCACTGAGCCCTGTAGGGCAAGTTGCTGGAAATAGTTATTTCTCTCAAAGGTATCTGGAGAATTACTGCAAATAAAAGTAATTAGTTACTTAAAGTAACCTGTCAGATTAATTATCTATTAATCCTCCCGACCACCAGAGGGCAGTAAACATTAACGAGCTGTTCAACATGGCGGTCAGCTAGCTAGCTACATCTGCTAGCTAATGTTAGCTAAATATATTATAACTTTATTTTGTGATATCATAACTTTGTGTTTTTATATCATAACTTTGTGTTTTTATATTATAACTTTGTGTTGTTGTGATATTATAACTTTGTGTTGTTTTTATATTATAACTTTGTGTTGTTTTTATATTATAACTTTGTGTTGTTATATTATAACTTTGTGTTGTTATATTATAACTTTGTGTTGTTGTTATATTATAACTTTGTGTTGTGATATTATAACTTTGTGTTGTTATATTATAACTTTGTGTTGTGATATTATAACTTTGTGTTGTTATATTATAACTTTGTGTTGTGATATTATAACTTTGTGTTGTGATATTATAACTTTCTGTTGTTATATTATAACTTTCTGTTGTTATATTATAACTTTGTGTTGTAATATTATAACTTTGTGTTGTTATGATATTATAACTTTGTGTTGTTGTGATATTATAACTTTGTGTTGTTATATTATAACTTTGTGTTGTTATATTATAACTTTGTGTTGTTTTTATATTATAACTTTGTGTTGTTGTTATATTATAACTTTGTGTTGTTTTTATATTATAACTTTGTGTTGTTGTTATATTATAACTTTGTGTTGTTGTTATATTATAACTTTGTGTTGTGATATTATAACTTTGTGTTGTTATATTATAACTTTGTGTTGTTGTTATATTATAACTTTGTGTTGTTATATTATAACTTTGTGTTGTTTTTATATTATAACTTTGTGTTGTTTTTATATTATAACTTTCTGTTGTAATATTATAACTTTGTGTTGTTGTAATATTATAACTTTCTGTTGTAATATTATAACTTTGTGTTGTTGTAATATTATAACTTTGTGTTGTTTTTATATTATAACTTTGTATTGTGATATTATAACTTTGTGTCGTTATATGTAATATAATGTTGCACACTGGAGCTTTAATTAATGACCCGAGGAAGAGGTTAAAGGTCACCCTGGTTCCGTCTCAAGAGGTCACTGGATGATGTCACTGTTTAAGAATCTGAAGTTGTTTTGATCAGAAACAAAATGGCCGAAGAGCCAATGAGAGGCGCTTAGCAACGGCGGTCTCTCAGTGTCTGTGGTCCTGGCGTGGACCCAGCAGTGCTTGTCTTTTTCAGATAAAGCAGCTTTTGTTCAGTTTCATCCAAACACCCCCCCCCCACTGAATGCTAAGCTGCTTTAGAAATTAGCACTGATAAATATTTGGCAGTGATGGCTGGTGGGGTGGGGGGGTGGGGGGTGGGGGGGGGGGGGGTTGTTATGGTTTATGTTTTTATTCAATTATCATCATAAACATCACACACACACACACACACACACACACACACACATAGAGAAAACAGATGTTTCTGCTTGTCTGTCAGAATAAAAGCTAATTTAAAGCTTTCAGGGCAGATTTGGCCTCAGGGCGGCTCCTCCTCCTCCTCTTCCTCCTCGTCCTCCCTGTGCGGACAAACAGCAGCGCTTTTGTTCGGCCTGTTGTGTAACTGCTCTCCTTTGTCTTTACTTCCTCGCTCAAACACGACCCGAATTACAACCGCTAAAGAACCAAGCTCCTTCCAACTCACAGCTTACAGCCAGGTTTTCAAAATAAAAGCTCTCCACACGCCCCTTTGTGCGTACCTGGTGTGTAAGTGATGTGTGTGTGTGTGTACCTGGTGTGTACCTGGTGTGTCAGTGATATGTGTGTGTGTGTACCTGGTGTGTACCTGGTGTGTCAGTGATGTGTGTGTGTGTGTACCTGGTGTGTCAGTGAGGTGTGTGTGTGTGTGTGTGTTTGTACCTGGTGTGTACCTGGTGTGTCAGTGAGGGTGTGTGTGTGTGTGTGTACCTGGTGTGTACCTGGTGTGTCAGTGAGGTGTGTGTGTGTGTGTACCTGGTGTGTCAGTGAGGTTGTGTGTGTGTGTGTTTGTACCTGGTGTGTACCTGGTGTGTCAGTGAGGTGTGTGTGTGTGTGTGTACCTGGTGTGTCAGTGATGTGTGTGTGTGTACCTGGTGTGTCAGTGAGGTGTGTGTGTGTGTGTACCTGGTGTGTCAGTGAGGTGTGTGTGTGTGTGTGTGCCTGGTGTGTACCTGGTGTGTCAGTGAGGTGTGTGTGTGTGTGTGTGTGTACCTGGTGTGTCAGTGAGGTGTGTGTGTGTGTGTACCTGGTGTGTCAGTGATGTGTGTGTGTGTACCTGGTGTGTCAGTGAGGTGTGTGTGTGTGTGTACCTGGTGTGTCAGTGAGGTGTGTGTGTGTGTTTGTACCTGGTGTGTACCTGGTGTGTCAGTGAGGTGTGTGTGTGTGTGTGTACCTGGTGTGTCAGTGATGTGTGTGTGTGTGTATACCTGGTGTGTCAGTGAGGTGTACAGCAGGTATCCAGCCTGTGTGTGGACGATGCCTTTAGGTTTTCCCGTACTTCCTGATGTGTACAGCAGAAACAGAAGATCTTCACTGTCCAAAGGCTCCGCAGGACAGACAGCAGACTGAGAGGACATCACCTGCAACACAGATACTGGTACTGATACTGATACTGATACTGGTACTGACACTGGTACCGGTACTGTTACTGATACTGGTACTAGTACTGGTAGTACTGATACTGGTACTGGTACTGGTACAGATACAGATAAAGATACAGATACTGGTACTGGTACTGGTACTGGTACTGATACTGGTACTAGTACTGTTAGTACTGATACTGGTACTGATAATGATACTGGTACTGGTACTGATACTGGTAGTACTGATACTGGTACTGATACTGGTACAGATACAGATACAGATACAGATACTGATACTGATACTGATACTGGTACTGATACTGGTACTGGTACAGATACTGGTACTGGTACAGATACTGGTACTGGTAGTACTGATACTGGTACTGATACAGATACTGATACTGGTAGTACTGATACTGGTAGTACTGATACTGGTACTGGTACTGGTACTGATACTGGTACTAACACTGGTACTGATACAGATACTGATACTGGTACTGGTACTGGTACTGATACTGATACTGGTACTGGTAGTACTGATACTGGTACTGGTACTGATACTGGTACTGATACTGATACGGGTACTGGTAGTACTGATACTGGTACTGGTACTGGTACTGATACTGGTACTGGTACTGGTAGTACTGATACTGGTACTGATACCGGTAGTACTGATACTGGTACTAACACTGGTACTGATACAGATACTGATACTGATACTGGTAGTACTGATACTGGTACTGGTACTGGTACTGATACTGGTACTGATACTGATACTGATACTGGTAGTACTGATACTGGTACTGGTACTGGTACTGGTACTGATACTGATACTAGTACTGGTAGTACTGATACTGGTACTGGTACTGATACTGATACTAGTACTGATACTGACACTGGTACTGGTAGTACTGATACTGGTACTGGTACTGGTACTGGTACTGGTACTGATACTGGTACTGATACTGATACTGGTAGTACTGATACTGGTACTGGTACTGGTACTGATACTGATACTAGTACTGGTACTGATACTGATACTGATACTGGTAGTACTGATACTGATACTGATACTGGTAGTACTGATACTGGTACTGATACTGATACTGATACTGGTACTAACACTGGTACTGATACAGATACTGATACTGATACTGGTAGTACTGATACTGGTACTGGTACTGGTACTGATACTGATACTGATGCTGATAGTACTGATACTGGTACTGGTACTGGTACTGGTAGTACTGATACTGGTACTGATACTGATACTGATAGTGGTACTGGTAGTACTGATACTGTTAGTTCTGATATTGATACTATTGATACTGATCAGTTAGTACTGATACTGTTACAGTGTCTCACCTCCTCCAGGGGGACGTCCAGCTCTCCCATCACAGTTGGCGTCTCCGTCCTCTGAGAAACAAACACGTGTTGGACAGTCGGGCAGCTCTTCACCGCCGCGTCCACCGTCGACTTCAGTTTGACGAGTCGGCCGCCCCTCACACCTTCATTACAGGTGAGCACGGCTTTACACTGCGCTGTGAACACAACACATGTTAGCTAGCTAGCTGTTAGTCAGCTAACTTTACCCAAACAAGAATAGTTTGTAATTTCTCACATCAACATTACGAACGTAGAAGGTAACCTTAAAGTTAGGAACGAAACACTGACCGTAGGTGTTAGCATGTGTTAGCTTGTTAATATGCACTTTATTGTTTAGTTTTAGTTTCTCTCAATCTAAATAAAAGCTGTCTCGTTTATTCACCATCAAACGAACAGGAGTGGACTGTGTTTCTGTCCTCTCTCTGTCACATAAACACTAAACCTGCAGTTTTATTGTCTCGTCTCTTTAAAGGTGCTGAACAAACCTTTGAACTCTTTAAACCTTTAAATAAAATGATAAAATGCTGTATCCTGTTCACAGACTGATGCTGTATGAACGTCTCCATGCTGAAGAACACATCTCAACAGATTCCTCACAAGGTTCATCCAGCATGTCATAAGATGCCTAAATGGCTTTGTGCTATCTTAGCATCATGCTAATGCTTGCTAACCTTAGCTTGCCTGCACATTAACGTTATCACCAGCAAAATACTATCTTAGTGGATATGTTAGTTACCTAACGTTAAATTTCCAGCTAATGTTATCCATGATACTAACTGCAGGGATGAGGGTCGTAAATTAGCATCACAGATCGGTTGGATTAGCCAGCTAACCACTCAGACTTTGCTAACAATAATGTTAGCGAGCTTTTGTTTTTTAATGTTTTCTGTTTTTTCAGGTGTTTTTACGTCTTTTGTTTTCTACTAGCTGAGAGCGCTGTGAGGCAGCGGCATCCTTGGTGGCGTAGGAACATTACAGATACAGTGAGACAGTGAATATGAGTCATTTAATTTACAGCGTTCAGTCTTGTGTAGATTATCTTACTGTGATTGTGTGAGTGCTGCAGTTAGCTTAACAGTGCTAGCCACTGCACAACTGTCTTAGGCTCCACCCACCAAATACATCATCACTGTACAAACACATAAAAGGTAAATACTGCCAGTGGTTTATTGCCACAGCCTCTATAACACCTCACACAGTCTCACAGTTGACCGTCCCATCACGCTCTGCTTCACCGTGTTTGGGTTTCACTGTTTCCAAAACACAGAAGTCCTTGTGTCTGACCTCCTCAGATCCGCCTCATTATATCTGAGCTGACGGGTAGAGCGAGGCATTCGTTCTGAGTCAGTTCCCATCAGGCCTCAGTGTGATTCTGTATGCGTTCACAGACCTTTTTCTGCTTCGACTGGAAAATGACCTTTAATCAAACAGCTAAGATAGAAGAGTCACCCACTGACCAACCCTCACAAAGGTTCCACTACAACCAATAAGGTTATGTTAATTTCAATAATAACAATAAACTTTATTTAATATTCACCCACTTGTACAGTATAGGTTCTCAGCATTTACAAACTTACAAAATGGACTTTCAAACCAGAAGTGTCCATATTTCAGCTCCCAGTGGGCTGATTGTGATTCATTTTGAGTCGATTGTAAGAAACCAAAGACATTGAACTTTCTAAAATGCAGGTCCAATGTATATCAATAACTTCACAATGAATCGCAATCAGCCACTAGCAGCTGAAATATTTCCACTTCCTGTTTAAACGTCCATTTTGTATTTTGAAAATGTCTTCTTATTATAATTTACGTTTTTGCTCTAAAAGTTAAGAACTTTGACTGTAAAAACTACCTGAACAAGCTAACAGCTCTGAGGAGCTGCAGTTCCTTCAATGTCCACTAGGTGCTGCCCCCAGTAAAACCCCACATTGTGACTCAGGTTGGACCACAGTGGAGGAAGACTCACCATCCTGAATCCTCCCTGCCAGAGCCTCGGAGCTGAAGCCAGCAAACACAACAGTGTGCACCGCACCGATACGGGCGCACGCCAACATGGCCGCCACCGCCAGCGGCGACACCGGCATGTAAATGGCCACCCTGTCCCCCTTTTGGATCCCATGGCTCTTGAGGGTGTTGGCGAGGCGGCATGTGGTCTCCAGCAGCTCTCTGTTGGACAGACATCAGGACACTGAGTGTGATGGTGCTGATGAAGATATTAAAACAAGAAACGCTGTAAAATAACTGACAATCATATTTAGAATAACGTTACTATCTGCAATGTTCCTATATTTTATTTGGACCGTTAGCTCCATGCTAATAACTAGCTCACCGTTTACAAATCACCCATCAGCCAACACCACGAAGCAACCAACGCCAGACCCACACCGTGCAGCCAAGACACAGCCGGCCGGACAACCCAGAGATTCTGGATTGAAGCTAGCTAGCAATCCAACACTGTCCAGCTAACAGCACAATCAGACAATATGTCCCACAAGCTTAGCATTAATGTTAGCTTTGACTTTGGACTCTGTGTTGGACTCTGTGTTGGACTCTGTGTTGTGGACTCTGTGTTGGACTCTGTGTTGTGGACTCTGTGTTGGACTCTGTGTTGTGGACTCTGTATTGGACTCTCTGTTGGACTCTGTTGTGGACTCTGTGTTGGACTCTGTGTTGTGGACTCTGTGTTGTGGACTCTGTGTTGGACTCTGTGTTGTGGACTCTGTGTTGGACTCTGTGTTGGACTCTGTGTTGTGGACTCTGTGTTGGACTCTGTGTTTTGGACTCTGTGTTGGACTCTGTGTTGTGGACTCTGTGTTGGACTCTGTGTTGGACTCTGTGTTGTGGACTCTGTGTTGTGGACTCTGTGTTGGACTCTGTGTTGTGGACTCTGTGTTGTGGACTCTGTGTTGGACTCTGTGTTGTGGACTCTGTGTTGGACTCTGTGTTGGACTCTGTGTTGTGGACTCTGTGTTGGACTCTGTGTTGGACTCTGTGTTGTGGACTCTGTGTTGGACTCTGTGTTGGACTCTGTGTTGTGGACTCTGTGTTGTTGGACTCTGTGTTGTGGACTCTGTGTTGGACTCTGTGTTGGACTCTGTGTTGGACTCTGTGTTGTGGACTCTGTGTTGTTGGACTCTGTGTTGGACTCTGTGTTGTGGACTCTGTGTTGTGGACTCTGTGTTGTGGACTCTGTGTTGGACTCTGTGTTGTGGACTCTGTGTTGGACTCTGTGTTGGACTCTGTGTTGTGGACTCTGTGTTGTTGGACTCTGTGTTGGACTCTGTGTTGTGGACTCTGTGTTGGACTCTGTGTTGGACTCTGTGTTGTGGACTCTGTGTTGGACTCTGTGTTGTGGACTCTGTGTTGTGGACTCTGTGTTGGACTCTGTGTTGTGGACTCTGTGTTGGACTCTGTGTTGTGGACTCTGTGTTGGACTCTGTGTTGGACTCTGTGTTGGACTCTGTGTTGGACTCTGTGTTGGACTCTGTGTTGTGGACTCTGTGTTGTGGACTCTGTGTTGGACTCTGTGTTGTGGACTCTGTGTTGTGGACTCTGTGTTGGACTCTGTGTTGGACTCTGTGTTGGACTCTGTGTTGTGGTGGGTGTTGGTCGTTTGTAGTCGTTAGCAGACTCCATTTATAAGCTAACGTTAGCTAGTGTTGCCCACTGTTGGCACTCAGGAGCATAAAGGTCACAACCTTTGACCCTCATCCTACAATGAGACACATAGAAATCAGTCCACAGGCAGCAGAGGAACAAAGCTACACTACAACCTGTTCACTCTCTGCTCACACACACTGACTCACACACACAGATTATTATAGAAATATTAAATACTTCAGAATCTTCTTCACAAACGTCTGTACGTCACTTGTATGCAAGTATACTTTAGTCTTTATGCCAAGACCATGATGATGTTCTGGTTGTCTTGATGCCAGCTACAGTCTGTAGTCATTTCCCAATAAGTGACTGTTTAACTTTACCAGCTGAATGTATGTCTTTAGCACAGACTTCAAGGCTTTCCTTTACATTTATGGTGCTGTAATGACAGAGATAACATCAACATAAAACACTATGATGATAAGATAAACATCATCTGCATAGAGGGAGGATACACGTAACTATAGGACAGCAAAGGTTGATAAGATAGAGAGCAGTATCATCTGCATATAGGGAGGATAAGAGGAACTTGCTGCAGATTGGATGTTTTCAGATGTTCATACCTGTAGGTAATCTTGACCTCAGTGCCAGGTTCATCTCGCTCCCAGATCAGAGCCACTCGGTCCGGATGTTTCTCAACATTAACGTCCAGACAGTTTTCTGACAGACAGAAACAGCAGAGAGTGAAAAGTGTTTGGTGTCTGTGTTGTTTACTGATATCGAGATACTTTCACAGATGAGTCCAAACTGTCTTTAGAAACTTCTAACATTCATCCAATAACACTGATTCTACTTTATATTATTATATCCATCAGGTTCAACACACACCTGCAGTGTAGAGCTAATGATTAGCCAATAATCAATCAAAAACAAATAATCTGCAAATTTCTTTATAACCTATTAATCATTGAAGTTCTCTGAAAGACTTTCTGTTTTCTATCATAGTGAACTGAACATTTTGGGGTTCTGAACTGTTCAGAAAGAAATGTATCATGGTTTCCTGACCTTTTATTGACTGATTGAGCAGTTAATGGACTGATCAAGAAAGCAACTGTCAGATGAATTCAAGATAATCTTAAATTGCCACCGTCCAGCCAGTAAGAAAATAAGCGTGCTCCTGTCCTCACTGCAACTGCGTACGATGGTTCAGTGTATGAGGATGGAAATGTTCTTTATTTTATTTATTTATTCGCATTTACAGGAAGATAAAATTCTTGATATAAAAAAAACAAAGAAAGTAATTTATGATATTTTTTGGCATTGATTGTTAAATATGTGAACGATGAGGATTGTTTCACTTTAAAAGTGTGAAAACCTCAGTGAAGGTTGAAACTGGAGATTTTCAAAATAATTTATGTAATGAGAGAATCAGAATCATCCTGCATGAGATCTGATACAGCACAGATCATCCAGCTGTCCTTATTGGATTATTATTGGATTATTATTGGAATATTATTGGAATATTATTGGATTATTATTGGATTACTATTGGTATTATTATCAGACAAACAACAGAGGATAAAGAGACAAACTGTGAGGACGCTGAGTGCTCGGCTCCTCCTGCTCAGACTGTTTGTGTCCAATCTATATATTTATTGATTGTATATATTTATCACTCAGATTATTGAGAAACAATATTTATTACATTGATTCTAACTCAATATAATTATTATTATCATTTTTATTATGATTAATAATAGAAATTAATGACTCCTGAAATTCAGCAGCAGTGTCATACGTTCATATCAGTCTTCTGAATGGGCACACTGACACCCCCCCCCGGAAACAACCTGGAAACACCTGGAAACCACCTGGAAACACCTGGAGACAACCTGGAAACCACCTGGAAACACCTGCAAACAACCTGGAAACCACCTGGAAATGCCTGGAATGGACACCTTTAATTTGGAGGGTTTTTTAAGTCTTTTATCAGTTCAGTAAGATTATTTCACCGCTCATTAATTAGGATGTTTGACTTTTAATGAATGGGCTGTTCCTGTATTATTTTTATTGTTATTGTTATATTACTTACATACAATGGTAAAGCAGCTGTTCATCATATATAGAATGTTATAACTGTATTTATCTCCAGTACAGAGATAATAATATATATATATAAATAACAGTTACAGTTACTTTTCAGATCAGTTTATAAAATATAATACAGATTATTAGTACAACATTAAAGTGCTGCTCAATGCATCAATAATACCAACAACAATAATAATAACAATAATAATATAAATATAAATAATCATATAATAATAATAAACTCACATTCTGCTTTATGATACTTTTTCTTTTTAAAGTCTGGTACAACTTACAGCTACTTTACTTTACTTGGATTACTTTTACTGTTGAACGTTTTTCCCGCCAACACAAATGAAGTGAACTAATGAATCGATTACATAAACACTGTATGAACTGATTATTGGAAGAATACGATCGATATCATCGATCACTGACGTCATGAAGCGCAGTTCAGATCAATAAACTCAAACGGACTTTCCTATGCAACAGGGAACATATTGATTGATTATAGATCAGCGGACAGTTGATTGATTATCGGACAGGTGATTGATTACCGGACACGTTGAGCTTCCCTCCCAGGAACCAGCTGATCTTCCCGCTGCTGAGCTCGCAGTCCCGGACCCGGTGGAACGGTTTCATCCAGCGGAGTCTGTCAGCGGCGGCGGACCCCCAGAACAGATCCGGATCCGTGACCGAGAGCCGGTGCAGATCCCGGTGGGACAGCCGGGACAGCTCGGAGGTCCAGGTCCCAGGTGGCGGCAGGGACGACAGACATCTGTGTAGTCCGGTCCTGGTCTGACCCGGTCCCGGGGTCCTGCAGCGGATCAGGAGGGTCCTGAAGAGTCCGGTCCCCCTGCTGCCAGGAGCCATGTTGATCCTCTGGATCCAGAACTAAGACTGAGACACCTCAACCTCTCTCTCTCTCTCTCTCTCTCTCTCTGTCAGGTGTGTTCAGGTGTTTGGAGGTATGGAAGACCGTTAGTGCCAAAACCAGTTCTTAAAAAGTTACATGATGTTTTAATTATTCCCTGTATGGAAGAGATTTAGGGCCAATATTGTAGAAACATTATTTGAGTTTTTAGTTTAAAGTCAGGATTCGGACTTTATGGAGGAACTTTAATGCCAAAATCTTCTCCAAATAGTGACTTCTTGTTGTTTTTGCCTTTAATCAACTGACAACCGCTGCAGCAAGGACTCCTGGGACAGCAGACACCAGGACGCTGTGTGATGTGTCATGATGTGGTTATTTCAGCATCATATTGATCCGTTTGTTGACATTAGATCACAGAAATATCGGATTATTTTAGGCTCAAACTGCAGCAGTGAGACAGGTTAAAGGGACAATATCCGCCTCGTATTACTGGTGTAACGCACGCTGCTGCAACACCTCATCACACTTGCTGTTTGGATGTGAGAGAAGCCCTAGTGGCAGAAACTGCACACTGTTCAAATCTTCATCATATCACACAAACATGGCTGCCCCCTGTAGGTTGGATCAGTTCTGCACTCCGTGCCCCCTTACTGACTGACTGTTTCTGAGGCTGAGAACTCAAATAATAATAATAATAATAATAATAATCATCCATAAACATACAATGTGATCAATAATAATGTAAAAACAAACAGATTTAAAGCCTTTAAGCAGATTAATTCACTGGAATCAGATTAGTTTGTTGTTGATAGAAACAGGTTCGTTATACTACAAATACTGAAGTACTCTTACTCTTAATGAAGTACTCTTACTCTTAATGAAGTACTCTTACTCTTAATGAAGTACTCTTACTCTTAATAAACTACTCTTACTCTTAATGAAGTACTCTTACTCTTAATAAAGTTACTGTGCAGTATTTCTGAACCGTGGTTCCAGCAGTCAGTTGTTCAGTGACCTCTGACCCCTGCTGCTGTTTTCCTGCAGCAGAAGCTTTAAGCTCAGTGTTTGTGTGTGCGGAGGTCAGATTAAAGGATGTAAACAACCGTTAATCCCACACAACTCATTTATGATGATTATTGATCCTCCGTTAATCTACTGATAGAGAAATATCAAACCGAGACCATCAGTGTGTCCTTCCTGCAACAACAACAACATCAACAACATCAACAACATCAACAACATCAACAGGTTGTTTTTTTTGGTAACTTGGTAACATTGGAATAAAAAAGTTATTTTATTCAGATAAATTCTGTGAACACATTTTAAATAAGTTTGGAGAAAAGCTGCATGAGTCAAACTTTAATGAATTAACAATAAAAACTTGAGTTACTTAAATCAAATATTTTTCAGTGTGTTTGAATAAACAGTTTAAATTAAATTAACTCATCAGATTAAAGAAAACATCAGCTGCTGTTTATGACCTTAAATTCCTCCGTAGATATAAAACATATAGAAACATCTGCAGAGACCTTATTATTATTATTAATAATATAAACTGTCTGTTTCATGATTACTTATGTTATTACTGATAATAAATAATAATAATAATTGTTATTATATATAAATCATAAATATATTAGAGTTTAAAGCTAATTATGAAGTTGAACTTGTGAAGTTCTTTAAATAGTGACTTTTGAATGGAAGAAGATTATTATCATTATTATTATTATTATTATTATTATATAAAAATATTATCCTTATTATTTGTGTGTTTTTCATAAATGAACCACGTGTCGGTTTTCTTTGTTCCTGTTTATTGTTGTTGTCATTATAAGAGCTCTGACTCATAGAAACCATCATCAGTAATATTTCAATCAATATTGTAATCAATCATTCAGTAGTTTGTTACTGACACTGTTCACTCCCCCCCCCCCAGGTTTCCAGGATATTTACTCATTTTAATCTAATTCAGGTGTTTCAGTGACTGGAAGAGTGTCAGTGCTCCACAGAACTTCAGTCGGATAAAGATCCACACAAGGCTGTCCACACACTTTTGGCTGTATAGTGTGAAGGAAGGTCAGAGGTCGGAGGCGGCGCTCTACCTCTGCTGCGTCTGCCTCAGGTGAGCTTTGGTCTGCAAGTGAGCCTTGAGGAAGGTGAGCAGGCGGAAGTGTTTCCCGCAGGCGAGGCAGCTGTGCGGCGTCTCCCCGCTGTGGATGCTGCGGTGCCTCATGAAGCTGGCGGCCAGGTTGAAGGTCTTGGAGCAGAGCGAGCAGCGGTACGGTTTCTCCCCGGTGTGCGTGTACCGGTGGTCCCTCAGCAGCTCCTTCAGCCGGTAGCTCTTCCCGCAGACGTCGCAGTGGAACGGTTTCTCCCCCGTGTGGCTCCTCTGGTGGACTCGGAGCTGCGACGGGTTGGGAAACTTCTTGCCGCACGCCTCGCAGGCGACGATGGCATCTCTGGCGGGCAGCTGGTCGGCGGGGAGCTCGTGCGAGTGCTTGCTGATGACGTGGTTCTTCAGGCAGCGGTAGCTCTTGCCGCAGACGGAGCACAGTTGCCGCTCTCCGGTGTGGACGGCCTGGTGGCTGCGCAGGTTGGCGGCCTGCGTGAAGCCCTTCCCGCAGGTGGAGCAGCGGTACGGCCGGACTTCCTGGTGCACCAGCTTGTGGCGCGTCAGGTGACAGGCGTGGTAGAAGCTCTTCCCGCAGACGTCGCAGATGAAGGTCTTGTCGAAGTGCGTCATGCGGTGCGTCTTCAGCACGCTGACGCAGGAGTAGCCCTTCCCGCAGATGTCGCAGTGACAGGTCTTCTCGCCGGTGTGCCTCGCCTTCACGTGCAGGTCGCGGTGCGCTTTGTGGTTGAACCTCTTGGGGCAGTAGTCGCAGGCGTACGGCAGCAGCCCGTGCTCTTTGATCTCGTGCTCGCGGAGCCTCAGGACGCCGGTGAACGCCGCCCCGCACACTGAGCACAGCGGGTGGGACTTCCTCTCGTGGTCGGTGAGCCGCTCTGCGTTTGGAAACAGCATCTCGCACTGCGGACACTGCCGGTGGGTCGCAGGTTCACACCGGTTGGAGCCTTTCTTCCGCCGGCTGTGGTGCTGCTTCCTGCTGCGCGGTACACTGACTCCGCCCTCCGCTGGCGGGGAGAGGACGAGCGGCGGCGAGGGTGGCCGGGCGTACTCGTGGTCGGGGAGATCAGCCTGCAGGGTCGGGGGGGAGGGGCAGTGCTCGCTGGGTGGAGTCTCGGCTTCACCTGCAACAAGAGAACAAAGAGGGGGTGCCTGGTTAGCTCAGTGTGTAGAGCTGGCGACCCATGTACCGAGTCCTTGCTGCAGCGGCCCGGGTTCGAATCCAACCTGCGGCCCTTTGCTGTGTGTCATCCTCTCTCTCTCTGCCCCCATCCTTCCTGTCTGTCTGCAGCCTTTTATCTATCATAAAGGCAATAAAAGCCCAAAAAAAATAACTTTAAAAAAAGAGAACAAAGAGAATGAACTGATTACAGCGAGTATTGATCAGTGATTACTGATTCACTGGCTAACTCACCATTAGCATTACCAGCGGTCTGCAGTGACAGCAGCAGGCACTTGGAGTCAACAGCAGCGCTCTGTAAAACAGGAAACAGTGGGTCAGAGTTCAGGCGGCTCTGAGGATCTTTTTCCTGCGGTCCAGGTGGATTCAGTCACTGACCCCGTAGACCACGATGTAGGTCTGTTCTAAGGGGGGGCGCTCGCCTCCATCTGCACCTGAAACACAGGAAACATGTCTGATCACCTGCTGGACTCGTGTTCATCGTTCAACCACCTTGCTGACGCACAGACGGGGACACTCACCTTCCAGCTCACTTCCTGTGGACTTCCTGACACACTGGCTGCTCTCTGCAGACTCTGGTGGATCCGGATCCTTCAGGTCTCCTGTGGTCTCCTCTTTCACAGCAGCCAACTCAACGATCTTCAGGATTTTATCAACGGCTTCAGCACACAGACTGTCCACCAGAGAGCTGAGGATCTCCTGGAAGAAGCACAAACACAACGAGCAGGAACCTGAGGATCAAACCTTCAAACCTTTACACAGTCACAGTCTGTAATATATAACATCAGGATCATTAATGAGCAGCTAATGAGACTCTTGGCAATTCAATTTTATTTGTATAGCGCCAATTCATAACAGAAGTTATCTCAGGACACTTTTCAAATAGAGCAGGTCTAGACCGAACTCTTTAACATTAATTACAGAGACCCAACAGTACCACCATGAGCAAGACCTTGGAGACAAGGGCAAGGAAAAACTGCCTGTTAAAAGGCAGAAACCTAGGACAGATCCTCCGGCTCTAGGTGGGTGGTCGTCTGTCTCGACCAGTTGGGGTGAGAGAGAGAGAGAGAGAGAGAGAGAGAGAGAGTGAGAGAGAGAGAGAGAGAGTGACAGAGAGAGTGAGAGAGAGACAAAGAGAGAGAGACAGAGAGAGAGTGAGAGACAGACAGACAGACAGACAGGTGCACAGCAACAACAGTAGCAACAACTACACTAATAGTAGTGACTAGGGATGCACCGATGCACATTTTTTCACTTCCGATCCGATCCCGATACCTGAATTTGGATATCTGCCGATGCCGATACTATTCCGATACCAGAGCTCTGTTTGCTTTAATATTATTATTCATCATTATTGTTGACTTTATATGAGGCTGAAATAAACTCCTCTCAACAGGCAGTATGATCTGTACGTATGTATGCATGTATGTCCCAAAAGGAAACTTGAGGTAAGTATAAGGTCAGAAAAGGAAGTCAGAAAAACAGGAAATCCTATTAACAGGAAAAATCCCATTCTGAAAACAAATATACAACTGTAAGGGTTTCAAACTGATTGTCATGTCAATATTTATTAAATTCCCAAAATGTCAAATATTTGAAATATAAGAAACACAGGATAATGTTACTGCTTCAAATGTTCATATATAGCCCTGTATCGTATAACAACTGTAATACTACTTTAACAATCAAGTGGTGGTTCTCATTTTGACCCAATAATCCTCGTGCTCTTTTGTGTGGTGCTTTTTTAAATGTTTGATTGTGTTCGTAGTGTTGTACGACGCGAGGGAGCTTCCTCCTCTCTGAATCACGGCTTTGCTAGCTGGCTGCAAACTGCTGAATGGATTTCCTGAGCGGGGGCGTGTCTCATTACTCTGTGTCTCATTGACCCGCTGTTACGATGTTTTCTTTTGATAGTGGACATTCCAATCTAGGAAGCAGTAACAACAGTTGCACGGATATAGATTTAGTTCTGTTGTAGTATTATGTTAAAATTTCATCTTCTCAAAATTAACAGATTGCCATCCAGCATGAGAAGATCGCAAATGTAATGTTTGTCTGATGTTTCTGTCTTCAGATTGGACTAAGTTACAAAATCATGTGTAAAATGTCTGAATGTTTGATGGAGCCACAGTGCCACCTTTTGGTAAGATTCTGGTATAGCGTAAGGTATCTTCAAAACAGTTTTTGTTTTATAGTTGTGTATTATTCCAAATGGTAAATGCCTGACACACAATTTTATAACAAGAATTAAGCTATAACTTATAACACTATATGAAATATGTACAATCCATTAGTGTTGCTTCATATGCATGTTTGTGACATTTTAACTAGGTCTGCTTTTATTTTTACATAAAGTAATTTCGGTTATGTTATGTTAAAACATGTAAACTATGTATTAAGTCATGGTGGGTTCTGTGGATGGTGAATTAGGATTTCGAAAACTTTAAAACACGATAGAAGTGAGTTAATAAAGTTACGAATATCGAAATATCGCTAAAGGAAGTGACGCGATTAGCCTATCAGGATACGCCTCCAGACTAAAACATATATAATATAGACCCCGGTCTTCTTTTTCTCTCTTACTTTTACACTTCCAAAACTCTCTTCTCAAATCTACGTTGGATCCATTCGTTATTTACTTTCGTTCTACTTTGATTTCGTACGTTATTTTACTTCGTTTGAGACACGTGTTGAATTTTTCTTCACGTAATAATTTGCGGCGCTGAAGTACTTTTTAGTACTTTTATTTTGAAGGCTCAAGACACGAACAAAGTTAATTCTTTTATAAGTTTGTTTTAGTTTATATATCTTGTCAAGTATTGTCGCCTGATTCACAGAAAGTGAATTTAGTTTAATTCTTGGACTTACTGACTACAGAGGATTCGCAAGGCCAGCGTTTCGTCCTACAGTTATTTTAGACCAGAAGTTGGATTAGTTCATAATCAAAGCCAAAGACCAACCACTCTGAGGAACTTTTCTTAAGACATTGATCACAAGCCAGAAGGACATCACCGTGGTTGACCGCTCAAGGAGACGTATAAACGTTTCAGCCGGAAAAAGACACTATCCTCCAGACTACCTGCCTCCAACGCACTCAAAGCGCCAAGCCGCGCTGGGCCTTGGACTGGAGCGCTTGCCACTGGTATCGGTGACGACACGTTCTTGGACCTGTGATTCTGAACAGCAGCCGAGCAGTACCAGCCGGAGGAGAAAGATTCTGAAGTCCCCCCATCTCTACAACAAAGTAGGCTGAAACCCACATACACTGCCGGGGTCCCACACACTTCCCAAGAGTTGGTGTCTGTCTGTGAGCTTTGATTCCCATAGTTTAAGCTTAGAAGAATTTTCGATTAGGGCATCATAGTCTTAAATTTTACTCCCGTAATATTCTAAGGTTACTGCCGTATCGCAAAATCCACCATCGCTCCTGAATCGCCCAATATTAATAATTAATTTACTGTCCACATATTCTGTTATTTGTTGATTTTGTTTATATTTGTTATATTTGTTTATATATATATATAACCGTATGTCCTTGTCTGTGCAGGTTTGATTTGATGCGGGGAAATCGATGAATCGTGTAAAAGAAATCACTACTTCAGAAATATTGAGATTAAATATAGATTTTGAAATTTGATAAATTGATTTGAAATTGATTTGATTAGATCTGTGGAATAATTTCCTCCGGATTATTCCAGTAGCTAAACAACGGAGGTGGTGCCCCATTTACGAGTGTATTATTAATCCCCAGTGATTAATTACCTGTCTAATGAAAAAGTAGTGTATCCCCTACACAGCCAGCCAGCAGACTGGCCGGCAGGAATCACTTGTGGAGTCATTTCAGCAGACAACGTTAACGCAGACATGGCTCATTGATATCGGATATCTGCGCAGGATGGATCGGGAAAATTAGATCTGTGAATTACGCTGGTATCGGTCTCGATACCGATACTGGATCGGATCAGCCCCATCCCTAGTAGTGACTGATGATGATGAACATGAAGAAGGAATCAGCAATTAATCATCTTTTATTAGGGACCGAGCACTAACAAGTGCAAGGACCCTATTGTTCCTCTAGGAATTATTATTATACCTCTGGGACTTCCACCGCATATTTGGCCCCCGCAACATTCTCAAAATGGCATGAAAATTTGCACAAAATTCAAACGTAGCTAAAATACCGATATGACATTGTCCCAGTGCAGGGGCGCCGCAAAACGGCTAAGCCACGCCCCCCCAGAATCAGCCCCCAAGACACGTAAGGCCCACATGTACGAAAATTGCTACGCATGTGTATCATGATAAAAGAAGCAGAAAAGCCTCTTGGACCCATGCCCCAAAACCTGCAGGAAGTCTGCAATTTAAATTTTTATTTTCATCATTTTGTGGTCATTTTGACTTTTTGGGCTTGTATTTGAACGAACTCCTCCTAGGGAATTTATCGGATCTGCTTCAAAATTGGTCAGTACAGTCACAAAATGGTGCTGAATGAACGCTGTTCATTTTTTCACTGTACGTTGAAGGGCGTGTCCGTGGCGTGCCGTCAAAGTTGGCCATTTTGAACGAATGTCACACTGTGATGTCCTTTTAGGCATTTCAGAGCTTCTATTTTAACTAACTCCTCCTACAGGTTCTATTGGATCTACTTCAAAATTGGTCAGTGCAGTCAGTTTGTTTCGTCCAACATTGTGCCCGTGGCGTGGCGTCCCGTGGCATCCAATTTCAAACTTTCACCATGAAAGAGGGATTCGTCATAACTTCTGCGTACATGATCCGACTGCAACGAAACTTCACATGTTCAATAAGAGTCCCGCCCTGAACATGTCTATGTGATAATATTCAGTAATAGTGAGAGCGCCACCTAGTGGTGAAAGGAAATGTCATTTTTTTATACTTGATCAGATCAAGCTGAAATCTATTCAGAAAATGGAAAACATGTTCTTATGATATTTCTTGATTGTTGTGAGTTTTTGTTACAGGGCGTGTCTGTGGCGTGGCGTCACACTTTGATGTACCGCCAGAACACACAAAGTTGCTATAACTTGAGTGTACATAGTCCAATCGGCTCCAAACTTCACATGCCTGATAAGAGTCCCGCCCTGAACGCATAGTGATAGTGCCACCTAGTGGCAACAGGAAGTAAGTGCTGCGTGGCGATTTTGAGCTGATTTACGTGAGATTTTCATGTCGTGGTCCGCACGTGTTACGACAGCACGTGACGCGGCTGCAGCACGCCCCGAGTTGCGTGGAGTGCAAGGTCCCGTCCATCGCTGCTTGCAGCTTTAATTATTATTATCAGTTACAAGATTATTTGATAAAATGCCAGAAAACACATAAAAAATCACTGCGATACACCTAAACTAAATATGAGACTGATTGGATCAATCAATAACTAAAGTATATGTGCTTTTATTGATTAACTGATTCAGCACTATTTGTGTTTGTTCAAATCTTTAAGACTTTTAATCAACAGGTGAGAATAATAATCCTTTCATATTGATTAATTCTTTACATGTGACCGTTTATATCAATACTACAGATCAATACTACAGATCAATACCACAGATCAATACTACAGATCAATACCACAGATCATCCCTCCTCCCCGTTGGCAGCTGATTTCCTTAATGTACTGGACTGTCTCAACCTCACACAGCATGTTGATGCACCTACTCACACCAGGGGGCGCACTTTAGACCTGGTTATCTCTGACTCTCCTTCCATTAAAAATCTGTTGGTATATGACCTGGGCGTTTCTGATCACAGCATCATCTCCATGAGCGTCTCCTGCCCGTCCCCCCTCCCCAAGCCTAAATGTGATATTCATTTTCGCAATATAAAAAACATCAACCCTGCCATCTTGTACTCTGACCTCCAACTGCTGGCCTCAGTCAACCATCCATCAGTCAACAAATCGGTCGAACACTACAACTACTCTCTTCACTGCCTCCTGGATACACATGCCCCCCTCAAAACAAGAACTGTGTCTTTCTCCCGCACCGCCCCCTGGTTCACGGATGAACTGCGCAACATGAAGGCTGCTGGTAGTGCCATTGAGAGGCGTGTCAAATCATCTGGCCTGGTGGTACACAAGCTGGCCTACAAACATCACCAGAAGGCCTACGCGGCAGCCCTTAAAGAAGCCCGGTCCATCTATTACTCCAACATCATCAATAACAGTCCAGGAAATTCCAAACAGCTTTTTTCCACCATAAACCATCTCCTCAATCCCAAAAACCAAACCCATACAGAACCCATAGCAGAACACTGCAACAGGTTTCTTGTATTTTTCAAAGATAAGATCAATTCCATCCGGTCTCAGCTCTCTGGCTCCCCAGCTCCATCTCTGCCATCTGCCTGCCCACAACCTGCTCTCTTCAGCACTTGCACTACAGTCACACAGATCGAAGTCGAGGGTCTCATCAAAGAGATGAAGCCTTCCACCTCCCCCCTGGACCCCCTCCCTACAGCACTCATCAAATCTAACCTGTCTGCCATAAGCCCTCTCATCACACAAATAATAAACCACTCTAGAACTCTGGCCATGTCCCACCCCTACACTCAAAACTGCTGTTATCAAACCTCTCCTGAAGAAACCCAACCTCGACCCAGAATGCCTCTCCAACTACCGGCCCATCTGCCATCTTCCATTCCTGTCCAAGGTGCTTGAAAAAAACTGTTGCTGCACAGCTACAGGAACATCTACAACGTCATTCACTGTTTGAAATATTCCAATCTGGTTTTTGCACTGCCCATAGTACAGAGACAGCACTGTTGAGGGTAACCAATGACCTTTTCATCTCTGCAGATTCTGGATCCCCCTCCCTGCTCATCCTCCTCGACCTTTCAGCGGCTTTTGAACTGTTGACCACCATATCCTCCTAAGCCGCCTCCACACCGACATTGGTCTCCGTCACTCCACACTGGACTGGTTCACCTCATACCTCGCTGACAGGACAAAGTACATCAGCCTGGGATCTGCCAGGTCCCAAACAGCCCCCGTCACTTGTGGTGACCCCCAAGGATCTATCCTAGGACCCCTGCTCTTCATCTTATACATGCTGCCACTGGGACGTGTCATCAGCCGACATGGCATCTCTATTCACTGTTATGCTGATGACACTCAGTTATACCTGCGAACCAACCCCAACCTATCCTCTACCCCGGTCTCTTCATCATCACCTGCTCCCTTCATCATCATCTGCTGCTCCCTCTTCATCATCATCTCTAGCCCTCTCCGACTGCCTGGAGGAGATTAGGGCGTGGATGAGTCACAACTTCCTCCAGCTGAACAGCTCTAAAACTGAAGCCATACGAATTGGCCCCCCTCATCAGGTCCAGTCATCACCCATAACCACCATCTCCTTCTCCGGTCAGGACATCCTCCTCTCAACCACAGTTACCAACCTCGGTGTGAAGCTGGACCCACAACTGACCTTTGCAAACACATCAAACATCTGTACAAAACCTGCTTCTTCCATATCAACAACATTTCAAAACTCCGCCCCTTCCTCACTTTCTCTGACGCAGAACAACTCGTCCACGCCTTAATCTCCTCCAGGCTTGATTCCTGTAACAGCCTGCTCATCGGTATACCCAATAAACACCTTCAGAACCTTCAACTCATTCAGAACTGTGCTGCCCGAACTCTGATGAAAACCCACAAATACGACCACATTCTTCAGAACCTCCACTGGCTCCCATTAACCTCTAGGATCCGATACGAGATCGCCCTCATCACCCACGCCCCCAATACCTCAAAGACCTCCTTACCCCTCACTCATCCACCCGTAACCTCCGGTCCCAAAGCACAAACCTCCTCCATCAGCCCCGCTCAAGACTCTGCACCATGGGAGACCTTCTGCTCCGCTGCCCCTCACATCTGGAACTCCCTCCCTGAACATCTGTGAAAACCCCAGTCTGTGGACACTGTTAAAAAAGGGCTTCAAACTCTCTTGTTCAGGCAGCCGTTCTTCAGTTGTCCTTAGATTTTTCTAATTTCACTCTTTTAACTGTTGTTCTTAATGTATTTGATCACTTGTATTATTATTGATTACTGATTTTAATGTCTTATTGCCCTTACTGTTTTGTTTCTTTGTTATTTTTTGGTTTCTTGGTTTCTGTAGCACTTTGAGATTCTTTTATAAAAAGTGCTTTACAAATAGAATGTATTATTATTATTATTACTACTACAGATCAATGCTACAGATCAATGCTACAGATCAATACCACAGATCAATGCTACAGATTAATGCCACAGATCAATGCTACAGATCAATGCCACAGATCAATGCTACAGATCAATGCTACAGATCAATGTAATACCACAGATCAATGCCACAGATCAATGCCACAGATCAATGCTAAAGATCAATGCCACAGATCAATACCACAGATCAATGCCACAGATCAATGCTACAGATCAATGCCACAGATCAATGCCACAGATCAATGCCACAGATCAATGCTACAGATCAATGCTACAGATCAATGCTACAGATCAATACCACAGATCAATGCCAGAGATCAATGCTACAGATCAATGCCACAGATCAATACCACAGATCAATACCACAGATCAATGCTACAGATCAATACCACAGATCAATACCACAGATCAATGCTACAGATCAATAACTGTCACAGTTAGCTACAGTAAACAGTCAGCTACAGTTAGCAGTCATACAGTTAGCAGTCGGCTACAGTTAGCCGTCGGCTACATTTAGCAGTCAGCTACAGTTAGCCGTCGGCTACAGTTAGCCGTCAGTTACAGTTAGCCGTCGGCTACAGTTAGCAGTCAGCTACAGTTAGCCGTCGGCTACAGTTAGCCGTCAGTTACAGTTAGCCCTTAGCTACAGTTAGCCGTCAGCTACAGTTAGCCGTCGGCTACAGTTAGCAGTCGGCTACAGTTAGCCGTCGGCTACAGTTAGCCGTCAGCTACAGTTAGCCGTCAGCTACAGTTAGCCCTTAGCTACAGTTAGCCCTTAGCTACAGTTAGCCGTCAGCTACAGTTAGCCGTCAGTTACAGTTAGCCGTCAGCTACAGTTAGCAGTCAGTTACAGTTAGCCGTTAGCTACAGTTAGCCGTTAGCTACAGTTAGCAGTCAGTTACAGTTAGCCGTCAGCTACAGTTAGCCGTTAGCTACAGTTAGCCGTCAGTTACAGTTAGCCCTCAGCTACAGTTAGCCCTTAGCTACAGTTAGCCGTTAGCTACAGTTAGCCGTTAGCTACAGTTAGCAGTCAGTTACAGTTAGCCGTCAGCTACAGTTAGCCCTTAGCTACAGTTAGCCGTCAGCTACAGTTAGCAGTCAGTTACAGTTAGCCGTTAGCTACAGTTAGCAGTTAGCTACAGTTAGCCGTCAGCTACAGTTAGCCGTTAGCTACAGTTAGCAGTCAGTTACAGTTAGCCGTCAGCTACAGTTAGCCGTCAGCTACAGTTAGCCGTTAGCTACAGTTAGCAGTCAGTTACAGTTAGCCGTTAGCTACAGTTAGCCGTTAGCTACAGTTAGCAGTCAGTTACAGTTAGCCGTTAGCTACAGTTAGCCGTTAGCTACAGTTAGCCGTCATTTGTACTTTTTATCTCATATTTATCAGGTTAGGGTTATTATTATTAATTATTAGGTGATTTACTCTCACGTTCTGATTAATAAAACAGTTTTTAAGGTGTTAAACTTTAAAATGTAAATAGTTTGTAATAACAGTGTGTCGTTAGATATTAAAGAGGAATAATGAGTTATCTCACTAACTGAAAGGTTTAAATTAGTAGATTTTTAAATGGAGTTTGGTGTGAGCGCTGACGGCAGGAGGTTCCGGAACCGGAAGAGTTAACGTTAGCCGTTAGCTGCAGCTAGCCGCGATAGCTTACCTCGGTTTGGGGGTTTTGTGTGTTTAATGACACTTTCTCCGCCGCGGTGAATATCTCCGCCACCACCGCGCGGGCCAAGTTATTGACCACGAGCGACAGGTCGTTTTTAAAAGTGATCAAATCGATCATATTTAACAATTCGAGCGCTTAACAATCGGCTAGCTTAGCAAAAACACGGCTAAAAAGCGACCAATGCGGAAACAGGAAGTGACGTAGTTGTCCCGTCCAACGGCTAAAAGTTCCCGCCACACTGCGGAAGTTTTATTTCGTTTTTATATTGATTAAATTTTCAAAGTACAGATAATCTGAAAATATTTAAATGGACAGACACACTGAAAAATAATGGTTTTATAATAATAAAAAATAATGATTTTAACCTCCAACATTAACCAATTAGACATAAAACAGAGAACAAAAAACAATACAAAATAAAAGACAATCAAACTAAAGCTAATATATCTAAAGTTAATATTATCTAAAGATAATATTATCTAAAGTTAATCTTATCTAAAGATAATCTTATCTAAAGATAATATTATTTAAAGATAATACTAACTAAAGATCAGGGGCGGTCCTAGACCATTTGGGGCCCTAGGCGAGCTTTACTGATAGCGCCCCATCCCCACGAGAAAATAACTCATGTCCAAAGAATTGCACATTTATTTAAACAATGATAATACAAACAATATAACAATATGTGCAAAAGAATAAACCTGTTCAATAATAAATATACAAAAATAAACTTTTAAACATATTTTTAACAGTAGTGCAACATCTGAGAGCAGAAAGTGCACACTAAAGAATCAAAACCAAAAATGAAACTAACAATAAAACATTGTGTGCAAAATTCGATAGTGTAAAATGTGATGTGAGGTTGGCAGGAAGAGCAGCATGCTGTTGTTGTGTCTCTTCTGGTGGCTCTAGGTCCATAAACATAGAGAGAACACACAAGAGCAAATACATTGACTGGATGAGACATGGCACCACATATTGTCATTTTCACATAAGTCAATACATTTTTATCTTCACAAACA
The DNA here is from genome assembly GCF_905237075.1 of Dicentrarchus labrax. Taxonomy (NCBI): domain Eukaryota; kingdom Metazoa; phylum Chordata; class Actinopteri; family Moronidae; genus Dicentrarchus; species Dicentrarchus labrax. The sequence continues at coordinate 659,781 of NW_026136998.1, forward strand.
TTCACTGACACATTAAACTCACCTGAGGAAACCGGAGCAGCTGAGGTGCATGGCTGTTCCTGGTCTGATGATTCAGCTGCAGGTGGTCCCAAATATTTTATTAATGAATCTAAAATGATATAACAAACATTGTATTATCAACATGGAGTAAATCATTTCCATTTTTCAAATGATATTATTATTAAGTTGCTAAGCATTTTCATTTTGACATTCTTTTTATATAAATTCACTTAGGATGTGTCTGAAATCACTCACTCATTCCCTACTAGTCACTACATAGGGAGTCCCACACAGTGGACTATATAGGGAGTAGTGAGTGATACAGGACACAGCCTCAGTCCCATATGCTCACAGCTCTATGTGCACAGCTCTCTGCATAAACATACTCTACCTGTATATATCATTTATATAATATATAATAGATACTTATCTGTGTTCATCAGTGTATATGCTCATCTTTATCACCTCGGTCTATAAAGTCCACATGTTGATATCCTCATCTGCACATGAGGCACTGACTCACTCAGCACTAGTCTGCTCTCTGGTTGGATGTAAAACTGTATTTCACGGGACTTGAACTTCACAGTAAAGTTAAACCTAATTAAAAACTGAATCTAATCTAATGTTGCTGTATGGACAGAAATAATAGACTCTTCACATCCACTCGGTTTTAATTTCATAGCACACAAAGTGCTAACGCTATATACTGTTGCTAGGCCAACCAAGGCCAACCCAGGCCAACCCAGGCCAACCCAGGCCAACCCAGGCCAGCAGTCTGAACCAGTCTTATGACAGTCTCATTATGACTGCGTGTTAATAACGACCAAACCTAGCCCTCTTGGCTTTTGTCGTTTCATTTTCCATGGACTATAGCTGTAACCATAGTAACCATAGTAACTATAGTAACTATAGTAACCATAGTAACCATAGTAACCCGTCGACACACAGCCGACCGACTGCACGTCAGTGTGCGCGCTAGCATGTTGTGACCGTGACATGTAACAGCTAAAGGTCACATCAGAATTGTCATTTCTTTTACTTAAGATTAATTTATTTTTTATGTCAAAGTATTGTTGTAGATAGAGGGATGGCAAAAACTGTTGACAAAATAAATAGACATTATAATTTGAATTGTAATTTTTTTCTCGCTGCATATTTGGCGCCCCTCACAAGGTGGCGCCCTAGGCAAGCGCCTATGTCGCCTGTAGGAAGGACCGCCACTGCTTCTACAGCTAATACTAACTAAAGTTAATATTAACTAAAGATAATATTATCTAAAGATAATACTAACTAAAGTTAATATTAACTAAAGATAATATTATCTAAAGATAATACTAACTAAAGTTGATACTAACTAAAGATAACATTATCTAAAGATAATATCTAAAGTTAATACTAACTAAAGTTGATACTAACTAAAGATAATATTATCTAAAGATAATACTAACTAAAGTTAATATTAACTAAAGTTAATATTATCTAAAGATAATACTAACTAAAGTTAATATTAACTAAAGATAATATCTAAAGTTAATACTAACTAAAGTTAATACAAACTAAAGTTAATATTATCTAAAGATAATACTAACTAAAGTTAATACAAACTAAAGTTAATATTATCTAAAGATAATACTAACTAAAGTTAATACTAACTAAAGTTAATACTATCTAAAGATAATACTAACTACAGTTAATACTAACTAAAGATAATATTATCTTAAGATAATACTAATATAAAGTTGATACTAACTAAAGTTAATATTATCTAAAGTTAATATTATCTAAAGATAATACTAACTAAAGATAATATTATCTAAAGATAATACTAACTAAAGTTAATACTAACTAAAGTTGATACTAACTAAAGATAATATTATCTAAAGATAATACTAACTAAAGTTAATACTAACTAAAGTTGATACTAACTAAAGATAATATTATCTAAAGTTAATACTAACTAAAGTTAATACTAACTAAAGTTGATACTAACTAAAGTAAATACTAACTAAAGTTGATACTAACTAGTAATTCAGAAGCAACTTCTGTTTTCAAGTTGTCAGAATGGATATTATTATTATTACTTATTTTAGCAATAAACATGTAAATATAAATATATTCTATATATATTGTTATATATTTATATCATTAGATATCATTAGATATATATATTAAAGGAACTTTCAGGAAACAGCTGAATTTTACTTTGAACTTTGACACAATTTAAATTATTTGAGATAAAACTTTTCTTTTAACAGGAAGAGGAAATATTTCATAATATTTTATAATAATTTTATAATTAGAGATGATAGAAAATTATCACATTTACTATCTAACAAAACTAATTTTCAACAAACAGGCTTTATATTTAGCCACAGCTCTATTGAGCCACATATCCCCATAAACTTAAGTAGCAACGACTTTATGAGCTTCTTCCACAATAAAATTATTACTATTAGAGAGAAAATTAATTACCAACTGCCATCAACAGTTATCAGTGGCTCTCCAAGTTCAGGGACTTTTGCTAATGTAAACTTGTATAACTTATTTAGACTGTTTTTCTGCTATTGATCTTCATCAGTTAACTGTTAGACCCGATCCCAACTAGGCTGCTTAAAGAAGTTGTTCCCTTAATTGGCACTTCTTTACTGGATATGATTAATCTTTCTTTATTATCAGGATATGTACCACAGTCCTTTAAAGTAGCTGTAATTAAACCCCTTCTTAAAAAGCCCACTCTTGACCCAGGGGTTTTAGCCAACTATAGACCGATTTCTAACCTCCCCTTCCTCTCTAAGATTCTGGAGAAAGTAGTCGCCAAAGAGTTGTGTGACTTTCTACATAACAATAGTTTATTTGAGGATTTTCAGTCAGGATTTAGAGTTCATCACAGCACAGAGACAGCTCTGGTTAAAGTTAATAATGACCTTCTGATTGCTTCTGACAATGGACTTGTCTCTGTACTTGTATTATTAGATCTTAGTGCTGCATTTGACACCATTGACCATAATATTCTTTTACAGAGACTTGAGCATCAAATTGGCATTAAAGGAACCGCACTAAGCTGGTTTAAGTCATATTTATTAGATCGCTCGCAGTTTGTACATGTTAACGATGAATCTTCAATAAATACTACAGTTAGTCATGGAGTTCCACAAGGTTCTGTACTTGGACCAATACTATTTACTTTATATATGCTCCCTTTAGGTAACATTATTAGGAATCACTCCATTAACTTTCACTGTTATGCAGATGATACGCAGTTATATCTATCGATCAAGCCCGATGAAATTAATCAATTATCTAAATTACAAACATGTCTTAAGGACATAAAATCCTGGATGAGCTGCAATTTTCTGATGTTAAACTCAGAAAAAAACGAAATTCTTGTTCTTGGCCCCAAAAACCTTAGACACTCACTGTCTAAAGATATAGTTACTCTAGATGGCATTACCTTGGCCTCTAGCACCACTGTCAGGAATCTTGGAGTTATCTTTGGATTTGTCATTTAACTCCCACATAAAGCAGACCTCTAGGACTGCCTTCTTTCATTTACGTAATATTACAAAAATTAGACACTTACTATCACAGACAGATGCAGAAAAACTAATCCATGCATTTGTTACTTCAAGGCTGGATTACTGCAACTCTTTATTATCAGGTTGCCCCAATAAGTCCATTAAAACGCTCCAATTAATTCAGAACGCTGCAGCACGAGTACTGACAGGAACTAGAAAAAGAGATCACATCTCTCCTGTACTAGCTTCTTTGCACTGGCTCCCTGTAAAATGTAGAATAGAATTTAAAATCCTCCTCCTCACCTATAAAGCTCTTCATGGTCAGGCCCCTTCATATCTTAAAGAGCTCATAGTACCCTATTACCCCACTAGAACACTACGTTCTCTGAATGCTGGGCTACTTGTGGTTCCTATAGTCTCTAAAAGTAGAACAGGAGCCAGAGCCTTCAGTTACCAAGCTCCTCTCCTGTGGAACCAGCTTCCAGTTGTGGTTCGGGAGGCAGACACCCTCACCACATTCAAGAGTAGGCTTAAGACATTCCTCTTTGATAAAGCTTATAGTTAGGGCTGGATCAGGTGAGTCCTGAACCATCCCTTAGTTATGCTGCTATAGGCCTAGACTATCGGGGGATTTCCCATGATGCACTGAGCTCCTCTCTTCCTCTCTCTTTCTGCACTCATTCATGTCCCTTTAATGCATGTTACTAACTTCACTTCTTCCCCGGAGTTCTTGTGCTTTCTCGTCTCGCAGGTTCTTATCGATCCTGGTGGAGCCTCCTGCCATGGTCCTGCTAGATTGCCATTGCCAATACTGTTGTTGCTGTGCACCTGTCTGTCTGTCTGTCTGTCTGTCTGTCTGTCTGTCTCTCTCTCTCTCTCTCTCTCTCTCTCTCTCTCTCACCCCAACTGGTCAAGACAGACGACCACCCACCTAGAGCCGGAGGATCTGTCCTAGGTTTCTGCCTTTTAACAGGCAGTTTTTCCTTGCCCTTGTCTCCAAGGTCTTGCTCATGGTGGTACTGTTGGGTCTCTGTTATTAATGTTAAAGAGTTCGGTCTAGACCTGCTCTATTTGAAAAGTGTCCTGAGATAACTTCTGTTATGAATTGGCGCTATACAAATAAAATTGAATTGAATTGAATATTGTTTGTTTTATCAATGATTAGTCATTAAAATCTGTTAAAATTACAAAAATAGAACTTACAGAAATCATCGTTCAATGTTAGATTGAAGATAATAACTATAACTTCTGACCACACTGACGTTTATTATATATAACTGTTACATTGTTTTAATGTATGGAGGTCTGTGGCTGCCAAAATTGAAATTAAATAATTTAATTTACTTTGTGCACATTACGATAAAACGTAAATGTTAAATCTTACCACCATGAAAACAACCATAAAAAGGTTAAATGAGTCAAATCAGAGTAAATTTTAAATTAAAACGTTATACTTAATATACCAAAAGATTAGATTTGAATTTAATCAGTAATGATTCCTGTATACGTATAATTATACATATGCATTATGTGATTATCTGTATGTGGATCAATAATAAGTCTGTTAGCGCTAATTCATTCTGATTAATTATATATTAATAAATGAAAATATCTCCAGTGTTTATATGTTAAAGGAGGAAAACAAAAGTTCCAGTGATTCCAAAAATACTTTGTTTTTATTCACCAACCTGCTGCTGTACATAATAATAATAATAATAATAATAATAAACAGACTTTTTAAATATTACATTTAAATTACATTCATTGACAGAAACTATAAAACACAGAAACCAACAGAAATAAACATTAAATATTCTCTTATTTTCCAAATAAACAAAGATATAAAAGATTTTCTCGGTACGATAAATAATAATAATAAACACACAAACAGAGACATCGTCATTTACATCCTCGGCTCTCAGCGAGTCCGATGTGTCGCAGCGTCGCGTCGGGAGCGTCGGAGACGTTTCAGCTCATATTTAAATAAATAAATATAAATATCTTTAGATTTGTTGTTGATTCCTGGATGAGTGAAAGCTAACTCTTGTTAGCATGTTAGCATTATAGCACGCTAATATTAGACATTAGCATCAAATGTTGTAACCATGGAGGCTAGTTAGCATACTGACATATCTTAACATGCTAGCACATTGTGAAGTGCTGCTATCACACGCTCAACAAATATTAGAACTTAAGTTAATTAATTAATTTATTAAAGATTCTAATTATTGATCCAGTGATCAATAATCATTAAAGAATACTTTAATGATTTAATTCATTTAAATCAGAGTTTTATGTAGTGATCATGTTAGCATACACTGTTAGCATACACTGTTAGCATACACTGTTAGCATACACTGTTAGCATAGTGCAAATGTTTCATTTTATATTAGCATAAACTTTGCTAATATGTTAGCATGCTAACAGACGTAGCATTTCCCATAAAGCTTTATGATAATTTGCATAGTAACAATCAACGTAACGGCTGTTCGCTCCCCGTGCTCCCGCCGCCGCCGCCGCCGCCGCCGCCGACTCCTCCCCCGACCTTCAGCTGTGTCCGTCGGACTCGCTCTGCCGCCGCGGCGAGGAGGCGGGCCTTATCGAGCCGCCGGCCTCCTGCTGTTGTTTGGAGGAGCTGGACAGGTCGATGGCCACCTCCTCCTCCATGTCCTCTTCCTCCATCTCCAGCAGCTCCTCCTCTTCCTCCTCACGCGCCGCCTCCCGAGTCTCGCCGCCGCGTCCCTCCGAGAACGAGTCGCAGCGCGTAGAGTCCGACTCCGGAGGGCTGGGACACTTTTTGGACATTTCTAAGGACTTCTTGTGCATCCCTGTGAGGACGGAGACGGAGACAGAGATTCAGTCCGCAGGGTCCACAGTCACATCTTATACTGTTGCTAGGAAACATCTTTAACATCGTATTGATCGAGTTATTGGCAGAATTATAGGCTGTTATATGATCTTAATATTCAGTTTACAATCTAACAAACATCTTCTGAACAAACTCTTTAAAAAGCTTCTTTACAGAAATATTACAAAGTTTGTTTATTCACTTATTTAACATTTAATTTAATTATTTGTTTGTTTTCTCTTGAATTCATTTTCTGTCTGTTATATAATATATTATATATAAATATATATATAATATATAAATTATATATTATATATATATATATATATAATATATATATATATATATAATAATTAGTTTAAAGCTCTGCTTCCAACCTATAGAAAATCAATACCAAATACTGTATATTTCATATTGATCAATGAAAGCTGATAAACTGATCAATGAACACAAACAGGGAACTCAATAATAACTGCAGATTCTGTATCGATGATGTATTGATGATGTATTGATAATATTGCTGATGTATTGATAATATTGCTGATGTATTGCTGATGTATTGATAATATTGCTGATGTATTGCTGATGTATTGATGATGTATTGCTGATGTATTGATAATATTGCTGATGTATTGCTGATGTATTGATGATGTATTGCTGATGTATTTCTGATGTATTGATAATATTGCTGATGTATTGATGATGTATTGCTGATGTATTGCTGATGTATTGATGATGTATTGCTGATGTATTGATAATATTGCTGATGTATTTCTGATGTATTGATGATGTATTGCTGATGTATTTCTGATGTATTGATAATATTGCTGATGTATTGATGATGTATTGCTGATGTATTGATAATATTGCTGATGTATTGCTGATGTATTGATGATGTATTGCTGATGTATTGATAATATTGCTGATGTATTTCTGATGTATTGATGATGTATTGCTGATGTATTTCTGATGTATTGATAATATTGCTGATGTATTGATAATGTATTGCTGATGTATTGGTAATATTGCTGATGTATTGCTGATGTATTGATGATGTATTGCTGATGTATTGATAATATTGCTGATGTATTGCTGATGTATTGATGATGTATTGCTGATGTATTTCTGATGTATTGATAATATTGCTGATGTATTGATGATGTATTGCTGATGTATTGATAATATTGCTGATGTATTTCTGATGTATTGATGATGTATTGCTGATGTATTGATAATATTGCTGATGTATTTCTGATGTATTGATGATGTATTGCTGATGTATTTCTGATGTATTGATAATATTGCTGATGTATTGATAATGTATTGATGATGTTTTGCTGATGTATTGATAATATTGCTGATGTATTGATGATGTATTGCTGATGTATTGATGATGTATTGATGATGTATTGATAATGTATTGCTGATGTATTGATAATATTGCTGATGTATTGCTGATGTATTGATGATGTATTGATAATGTATTGTTGATGTATTGATAATATTGCTGATGTATTGCTGATGTATTGATGATGTATTGATGCGTGGTGTGGTGCGTGTGCGTGGCACTGACGTGCATGCGGCTCACCGAGCAGCCAGGGGGCGCAGGATCCCATCATGCCGTTCTTGGCGGAGTTGAGGATGGACTCTGGCAGCGGGATGGAGTGTCGCACCATCGCCCCGTACAGCCCGTACTCCGCCATCACGCTGCTGCGGCCCCAACACTTCTCACGCTTTCGCCACTTCGCCCGTCGGTTCTGGAACCAGACCTGGAAAATACGTTTCGTTTTAGCCATGAAAATTGTTGAATTGTTGATTTTTAACAGTAAAACTATAAAATAATTAAAATAATAATAATTCAGTGTTTGAATGTTTCACGTTTATTGTCTTTATTAATATTTGATTATATTATCTTTATTATTATGAACCTTAAATCAGACATACTTTAATAATCCCGTGGGGAAAATGTGAAACCTGATTCTGATTTATAATGAAAGTGTAAATAAATCTACTTTATTTCCATTTTCAGTGTTTGTAAAATAAATCAATAAAAATCTGATGATTTATTGATCAGCAGAATAAACAAACAATAAAAATAAAAATAAAACTGTGTTTGATTATTGGTGATCGATCGGCAGCCGGTATTGATGATGTCCCACCTGTATTCTGTCCTCGGGCAGCTCCGTCTTCATGGCAAGCATCTCTCGGGCGTAGACGTCGGGGTAGTGAGCCTCGTGGAACGCTTTCTCCAGCTCCTCCAGCTGGTGCGACGTGAACACCGTCCTGTAGAAACAAGTTTCATTTTTATTTTTCATTTGTTCGAAACGTGTCGACTGGTTAACAATGTGTGTGTTATCTATTTTATTTATAATCAAAGTTTGACTTAAAACACAGATTTAACATGTTTATTTTGTCCTCCTTTATCTTCCGTATATTCTTCAATCCAGACTTTAGTTAGTTACTTAAGTTATTTCACTTTTCATTTATTTTACATTTTTCTTATTAAATACATTTAAAATAGATTGAATAACTAAAACTTTTGATGTTTAAAATAAAGATAAGAAATAAAAACACAAAGAATCGAATTCAGTCACAATAAAAGATAGAAATTAATTTAATCATTTATATAAAATCAAACATGTTTAATTATTTAGATTTTTTAGTTAGTTATCAGAATCTAATCTTCCAGAAACATTTAATTAAAACTAACTCAGAGGTTTCAGTTTGTTCCACACACTCATTTTCTTCTTATTAAAATAGTAAACCCCAAAAGTAATTGGCCACCGTTCTGATAATCAATAATTAATAAATAGTTTTTCTGGTCCATCATCTGTCTGACAGGGGACGTAAAAATAATAAAAAAACATTTAAATAAAGAAGCATTTAAGTGACTTTATTCAGATAAATTCTGTGAACACATTTTAAGTACATTTGGAATAATAATAATAATAATAATACTGGATGAAGGTCATTTATTTACTCGTTTTAAGTACAATTAACTTAATTTACTTCAACAATAAATAAATTAGCTAAATGCTGAAATTGTTGGAGTAAATAAATTTAAACTGTTTAAGGCGACAGGAGTTGAACTAACTCATCAGGTTTTACAGTGTTTAAATATATCTTATTAAATCTTTTATTTATAATCAAAGTCTGACTTTATTTTGTCCCTCTTTATCTTCTGGATAAAGATATTTAAAATAACGTTTTTATCTTTAAATAAGAAATAAAAGCACAAAGAATCGAATTCAGCCACAATAAAAGATATCAGTTAATTTAATTATATAAAAGAACAAATATATAATTATTTAGGTTTTTATATCGAATAAAAAAATTATCGTTTCGTTTTTTAAAAAGGTGAAAGGACGGAAATGATTTTCACAATAAAAGTCCTGACCTGTGTCTCCTCTTCTTCCTCTTCTGGGAGTTTGCGGAGCTTTTGGAGTCGTTGCGGTCGGACAGACACTCTTCATCTGCGGGACACACACACACACACACAGTCAGCGCACACTCATCGATCACCCTATCAGCTATCGATCTCATTGCTGACCCGATATTGACAAGCGCGGGAAACCAAAGAAACAACAGCGGAAGTTTTCTTTGTTTTTTTAAACAACAGAAAGCACCGGATGGATGATTTTATCTTTATCTGATTAATAATAATAATAATAACAATAATAATAATAATGAATATATAAACCATAAATAAAGTCCAATGAATTCATTAATAAACAACAACAACATTAATAAACAACAACAACATTAATAAACACTGTTGTGTTGCTGTGATTTCAGGAGCGGATTTTTTTCCTGATTTACAAAAACGACCCTGACAGTGGAACCCAACCGAACCGGAGCCAGAACGAAAGAGATCAATCCGGTTCAAAGGGAATTTGATTTAGTGAATTCGTTGTTGATTAAAACCCAAAATGAGCCGAACTGATCCGGATTCTAAAGAATGAAATAATAAAGTGGAGCCGAACCGGCAGATAGACCCGGTTCCAGAGAGAAACAGAGTTCTGGTAATTTCCGGTTTCAGCAGCAGCTCCACCTGAAAACACCTGGAGGACTAAAGACCTGGACCTAGAACTAGTACTGGACCTCGAGCCGAGCCGTACCGGAGTAAGCGTCCCTCTGGGCCTCCAGGTTCTGCAGGTAGTGGCTGTCGGCCCGGGCCTGCAGCAGCGGCAGGTGACCCGGCAGGAAGCAGGGGGCTCCGGCGGGCTGCTGCGCCGCCAGACTGCAGAGGAACCCGAGTCCCAGCGGCAGCGACCCCCCCGGGAACGAGAACCCTCCGAGGCCTCCCTGCGGCTCAGACCCGGACCCGGAGCCCGCAGCCGACAGACCCGACCCGGGGGCCCCGCCGGGCGGCGGCCGCACCTGCAGGTCCGACTCCAGGCCCAGCAGGTCCGTGATGGCGAAGCCTTTGGACCGGAACCCGGAGCCGTGCAGCCGGGACTTATCGATCCCAAATCCCGGAGACAACATCTTCACTCGGGGCTTCTCTCCGGTTTCCTCCCGGGCCGCCATCGTCTGAGGAAGAGGAGGATGAGGATGAACACACCGGGACCGTCCCGTTGGCGGGCTCTTTTATCCGGCTCCGGTCTCAGGGGGGTCACAGCCAACAGCCAATCAGGACTCAGGGCGGGGAGGAGGGGGACGGGGGGGGCGGGGGGGAGTCAATCCCGGAGGATTAATTGCCACCAATTTCCCTCCAATCTGATCCGGATTTTCTCTCTTTTTAATTTCTCCTGTTGATCTTTGATCAGAGAGTGACCTCACTAATCAATGACCGATAATCGATCCGGAGGCATTAATCCATCACACAGCTTCTGATAATCAGGATCCTTCATTACATATATAATAATAAATAAAACTAATACTAATAAATAATAATACTACTACTAAGAAATAACAATAAATAATGATGAATAATAATAAATAGTAATATGGATTCTAATAAATAACGTCAGTTTATTTGTATTGATTTATTATATGTTATTGTCTTTATTTATATTCGATCATATTATATTATTATTATTATTTATTGTTATTATAAACCTTATGTGAAACCTGATTCTGAATTAATAATAAAGTGTAAATAAACCATCTAATGAGTTATTGATCAGCAGAATAAACAAAGACAATAAGTTAAAGAGTAATAATCAGTAATATAATAATAATAATAAAAACTAATAACAATAAATCCTGTTTATATATAAATATTTATATTTATTTGTATTTCAGCTCTTGAATATTGTTTTTGTTGAATTATTATATTCTTGAAATGTGTAAATATATATTGTTGAAGAAAAGAGGATAAATAATAACAATATCAAATATAATGTTTACTAATCCGTCACTATAATATTTATTATTAATTAATCATTATTAAACGGTTATTAACAGTTAAAGTTTCATTTGTCTTAACAACAACATTAATAACATTATTCTTTAATAAACAATCTTTAATAAACAATCTTTAATAAACAATCTTTAATAAACATTATTATTTAATAAACATTAATCTTTAATCTCAGCTGGATGATTTGGACTCGCTGACGTCACAATAACAAATAAAGAAAAATAAAAACTGAATATTTACTTTAATTATCTCTGATAAGCTGATTCCTTTAATAACTTCTTAAAACCAGTTGATCATTTCTAACACACACACACACACACACACACACACACACACAGTAACACACACACACACACACACACAATCCTCAGGGATTAAACACAGACTTGGTTGTAATTTTGTCAAACTGACTTTCATCAGAATCTGAATTATGTTTATTTCCAAGTAAGTTTTTACACCTATGAGGAATTTGTCCTGTTGCATAAAATATACAAATATACAAATCACACAAAAAATAAATTTATAAACAAATATAAATAAATAAAGATAAGAAAGAAAGAAAAGAAAACTGTGCAGAAGACAAGAGTGCATTACAGTTTTTTCCAAATGCTAAAACACAATTTTGCAAACTAGTCTAGTTTTATCAAAATACTAAACACAATTCACAAAACCACAAACTACCTATATACATATACATATATCCTGTAACATGAAGCACTGCAACCAAGGGTTATATATATATATTATATATAATATAACATTATCCAATCACCAGATGTTTGTCTAACCAACCACACACTGTTGGGCATAATGAAAAGCACTCTCATCTTTAGTCTGCTTTAATACTAAAATAGTTCCAATTGTAGAAAATTCTTCAGATTGTTCACATACACAGAAATATTTGCAGATACACACACACACACACACACACACACACACACACACACACACACATACACATACACACACACACACACACACACACACACACACAGCTCAGTGCAACATCTGCAGATATATTTCCATTGGTGTTTTTCTGGCTTCCTTCCTGATTGAAGGTAACAATGAACCATTGAGGTGTTTGCTCAGGTGGATCATATATTGACCAATCAGCTCTGACTTTCTGTCAGATTGTTGTTATGCAGAGAACCATCAGAGCATTTAAAAAATAAAGCAGAAAATGTGTTTAGAGTTTTGGAGACTTGAGAAGAGGTTCTGCTCTCTGTGTGTGTCACTTTATATTATTGTGCTGTGTTATTGTAGTGAGTTAGCAACTGGAAACAACTGTAATGTGAGTGAATGTATGAATGTGAGTGAATGTGAGTTAATGTATGAATGTGAGTGAATGTGAGTTAATGTATGAATGTGAGTGAATGTGAGTGAATGTGAGTTAATGTATGAATGAGTGAATGTGAGTGAATGTGAGTGAATGTGAGTTAATGTATGAATGAGTGAATGTGAGTGAATGTGAGTGAATGTGAGTTAATGTATGAATGAGTGAATGTGAGTGAATGTGAGTGAATGTGAGTTAATGTATGAATGAGTGAATGTGAGTGAATGTGAGTGAATGTGAGTTAATGTATGAATGAGTGAATGAGTGAATGTGAGTGAATGTGAGTGAATGTGAGTTAATGTATGTATGAATGTATGAATGTGAGTGAATGTGAGTGAATGTGAGTTAATGTATGAATGTGAGTGAATGTGAGTGAATGTGAGTTAATGTATGAATGTGAGTGAATGTGAGTAATGTTGAATGTGAGTGAATGTGAGTGAATGTGAGTTAATGTATGAATTGAGTGAATGTGAGTGAATGTGAGTGAATGTGAGTGAATGTGAGTTAATGTATGAATGAGTGAATGTGAGTGAATGTGAGTGAATGTGAGTTAATGTTGAATGTATGAATGTATGAATGTGAGTTAATGTATGAATGTGAGTGAATGTGAGTGAATGTGAGTTAATGTATGTATGAATCTATGAATGTGAGTGAATGTGAGTGAATGTGAGTTAATGTGAGTGAATGTGAGTTAATGTATGAATGAGTGAATGAGTGAATGTGAGTGAATGTGAGTTAATGTGAGTTAATGTATGAATGTATGAATGAGTGAATGTGAGTGAATGTGAGTTAATGTATGAATGTGAGTGAATGTGAGTGAATGTGAGTTAATGTATGAATGTGTTTGAATGTGAGTTAATGTATGAATGTGAGTGAATGTGAGTGAATGTGAGTTAATGTATGTATGAATCTATGAATGTGAGTGAATGTGAGTTAATGTGAGTTAATGTATGAATGTATGAATGAGTGAATGTGAGTGAATGTGAGTTAATGTATGAATGTATGAATGAGTTAATGTGAGTTAATGTGAGTTAATGTATGAATGTGAGTGAATGTGAGTTAATGTATGTATGAATGTATGAATGTGAGTTAATGTGAGTTAATGTATGAATGTATGAATGTGAGTTAATGTGAGTGAATGTGAGTTAATGTGAGTCAATGTATGAATGTATGAATGAGTGAATGTGATTGAATGTGAGTTAATGTGAGTTAATGTATGAATGTATGAATGTATGAATGTATGAATGAGTGAATGTGAGTGAATGTGACTTAATGTATGAATGTGAGTGAATGTGAGTGAATGTATGTATGAATGAGTGAATGTGAGTTAATGTGAGTTAATGTGAGTGAATGTATGAATGTATAGATGAATGAATGTGAGTTAATGTATGAATGAGTGAATGAGTGAATATCTTTTAATAGAATAAGTTAACCGAAGTTATTCATTCATTCATTCACTAATAACTGTGTTGGTGATTATTTGTGTTCATTATTTTATCCAGATAAACTCTGTGAACACATTTTAAACTTAAACTGAAATAAATAATAAATATCTTTCATGTTTAAATTGTTGGAGCTGATAATTGATACATTGATTGATTATTTGCATGTCCTTATATGGTGTTCAGGGGGCGTGGCCTCTGCTGATGACAGTGTAAGATCATCACTGATTGGTTCATCTGGAGTCTGAGACTGAGATTACTGAAGGTATTGATCTCTGTCTTTCACAGGATATTGATCCAATATTACCATTGATTCCTTCCTGATCAGCTGATGTGTATAAATATATATAAATACTAATATTGACAGATAATCAATATCTGCTTCACACAACGTCATGCTAGCTCACCTGGTACAGCGTCGCCTGTTTCCTTCAATAAACTTTATTATTATTATTATTATTATTATTATTATTATTATTATTATCGATATCTTCAAAATAAAGAACTTCAATAAAGAGTTGATCACAATAGAAAAATCTCATTGATTTGATCTATTTTTATTTCCTTTAAGCTGTCGCTGCTTTAATGTTTCCTTCTGGTTCCAGGAAAATGACACACACACACACACACACACACACACACACACTCACACACTCACACTTTCACTCGTTCTTCTTCTGTGGTCGTAAAAGATGACGCAGCTCCAGTTTGTGCAGATTATAAAGGTTTTCACAAAAATCAGAACATCAGTTTGACTCGTGTAAGCTGAAAAGAAGGTGCTGGATTAAATGTGTGTGTGTGTGTGTGTGTGTGTGTGTGTGTGTGTGTGTGTGTGTGTGCCACAGAAACTTATGTTCATTTTTCAAACAATGTGGATTACCTTTATATGAGGAGGAGATTGATTGATTATGTGGGTTTGAATAATCTTCAGATTAAAGTCTTTTATTCTTGAGCTTTTTATCCTCGTCCAGAGTTTTATCTTCATCCTTTACGTCTTTATTCTTTTATTTCTGCCTTTTGTAATTAATTTGCCGTCCGTCCGTCTGACGTTGCGTGTTGGTGGACTGTAATCAGGATTGACTCTCTGGCGTTCACTAAATGTACAGCGGCGCTCTGTCAGGTGACGTAACCCTGCCGGCCCTCTGTGGCGGCCATGTTGGAGGTTTGACAGCCAACGTCAGGATGGAACCGCGTTTTACTCTGAAAGGTCGTTGGACACTGCATCTGAAGGATAACCAGTCCGGTTCGGACCCTGAAGGACGGCTCAGAGACGTTGAACTGGCAGTCAGAGACCAGCCAAAGTCAACACAGACAGACAGACAGTGAGACAGACAGACAGTGAGACAGACAGACAGTGAGATAGACAGACAGTGAGACAGACAGACAGTGAGACAGACAGACAGTGAGATAGACAGACAGTGAGACAGACAGACAGTGAGACAGACAGACAGTGAGATAGATAGACAGTGAGATAGATAGACAGTGAGACAGACAGACAGTGAGACAGAGGATACATGGAAATATCTGGTAACCTGTCTCTCTGTGAGCCCCTGTCTCTCTCTCTGTGAGTCCCTGTCTGTCTGTGAGTCCCTGTCTCTCTCTCTGTGAGTCCCTGTCTATCTCTCTCTGTGAGTCCCTGTCTGTCTGTGAGTCCCTGTCTATCTCTCTCTGTGAGTCCCTGTCTGTCTGTGAGTCCCTGTCTCTCTCTCTCTGTGAGTCCCTGTCTATCTCTCTCTGTGAGTCCCTGTCTGTCTGTGAGTCCCTGTCTATCTCTCTCTGTGAGTCCCTGTCTGTCTGTGAGTCCCTGTCTATCTCTCTCTGTGAGTCCCTGTCTCTCTCTCTGTGAGTCCCTGTCTCTCTCTCTGTGAGTCCCTGTCTCTCTCTCTCTGTGAGTCCCTGTCTATCTCTCTCTGTGAGTCCCTGTCTGTCTGTGAGTTGCTTCCTGCCACAAGAAGACTTTCTTCCTGTCTGCAGCCGGTCTCATCAACAGGTGGGAGGCACAATACAGTAACAGATAGAGTCTGACCTCCATCTACAGCCCGTCTGCCTCTTCATCGGAGACCCTGAGGAGGATCATCAGAGACTGTGACAGTAAATATCAGCAGACAATTAGAATTATAATTGTTATTATTATTGATCGCAGTGTACACTGACAGAGTTTCGGTCTCTGATCAACAGCCTCGTCCTGCATCAGAAACCAAACAGCTGATCGATCAATAAACAGTGAATCTGTCAGAAAGAAGAATATTATTAACTGATTGTTAAAATGATAAAAATACAGAATACAGACAGAGAATGGATCAATATATCAGGAAAACTCATCTCTGATCAATATTCACAGGAAATAATCAAATCTCAGGTTTTCCACAAACTTCCATAAATTACTTTGTTTAATGTTCAAAGTTAAAACAGCTTTATTTGAATGAGTTAATATTCCAGGAAGCACAGCATCCATACACTGTAAACAATGACAGTGACTCTGAATATATATTATATATATATTTATATTACAGACATCCTTTCACAGTAACAGTAGAGAAGTTCACCATATTTATTACCACAGCTGCTTTATGACCCCGAAACGGGTCCGTAAGGAGGAAGGTTGTGAACCTCGGACAGACAGTGGGAATCTGGAACAATCTGGTTTCTTCTATGTGGACACATTTAATTAAACCTTCCTGACGTTCCTCCCTCTGCGGCCCCTGAATGGCTCCGGCTCCGGCCCTCCATTCAGTATTTTGGCGGGTCGGCCTCGCACACATTGAGGAGTTCTGGCCTGAAAGGAGGAGGCGTGTTTCCCTCGAGAGCGGTTTGTTGGCAAGGACTCTCCGGGGAATAAAAGACGTTTGACAGCAGCCGCTCACACAGTCATCACCAACAGACGTTCACCGCCTCCAGATGTGTTTGAGCTCCTGAAACAATATCAGGGAGGTCCTGAACTGCCTGATTTAATATTATATATTTAATAAAAGTCTTTATCCACAGAAAGAATCCTGAATACATTTAATCTATTTCTTTTACTCTATTTACACATCATTTACTTTATTTTATTCACTCGTTTTATTTGGTTGTATTTTAAAATAAAGTTTTTATGTATTTCTCGGTTACAGTCCTCACTGGTTCTGTTGGATTATGGGATGGGGTTTGAACTGCAACTAATAATACAAATAAAGTAATTTGTTATTTGCACTTCAAGGCCACCGTAGCCTGATGCTGAATGTATAAATAATCTATGAATATATGGACAGTGTGAGTTTGACCTCTGCTCTCCCTTCCAGCTGCTGGTTGTGTTAAACTGAGTGTTAATGAGACCAATTAAAGCGGCGCTGGCTGTAATCACATTAACGACATGTTGCTGGTGCGTGCGGCGGTCGGCCGGCTGTAAGCGATAGCAGTAATTCAGCCGGCAGACGGCCACAGCTCCCTGCGGTTTGTGTTGTTCATTGTTTCTGTCACTCTATTGTTTACTGCCGTCAACGGCAACAATAGTCTGGCCACGCGTCCACCCCCCCCCGCCACCAGTCCCCACCTTCAGCCCTCTGTGGCCCACTAATTATTCATAAATGCACATTTATGCAAATAACCCGGATAGATTAACCTAATTCAGTGCTGTAAACAACTCCTGGGTCGGGATTACAGTTTTTAAATTAGACTGTGTCTGGAAGTCTGGACCATATACTCTTATATGAGGTCTGCCCCCCCCCCATCCTCATTTACATTTAGTAATCTCAGACCTTAAAGTGAGGCC
Source organism: Dicentrarchus labrax (assembly GCF_905237075.1). NCBI lineage: Eukaryota > Metazoa > Chordata > Actinopteri > Moronidae > Dicentrarchus > Dicentrarchus labrax. The sequence goes on from NW_026136998.1 coordinate 678,032, forward strand.
ACGCCAGACAAACAACAGCATCCAGAGAAAGCTCCAGTCTGTCTGCTGCCATTAGCGCTAATGGCTAATGATTAAAACTGTAATACTGTACGGAGACTGAGAGTGTCTGGACCCAACGCCACCGGGCCACCAGGCCACCGGGCCACCAGGCGTCACGCCGCCGGCAGCACATGATGCCAACGCGTGCCGCTTCGCTCAATAAGCTAGGTGCATTATGCTAATTTAAAACCTCATTAGCCACTTCCTGTTAGCTTTCACGCCGTGTCCAGAAAAAATATTCCCAACTCAGAAATGATCCGAATGTTTGTCTCTGCGTTCTAGTTTCCCATCAGGCAACAGCTTCACCGTCTCCTGGCAGAGGAAGACACTTTCCCGAGCTGATACCTTCGACCTTTGCCCCCGACCCTGAAACTCTCCTGACCCTTCATCCACACGCCCCCTCTCTCTTTCTTTCTGACCCTAATCCTTCAGCTGCCGCTCGCAGAGAGCTGGAACCACTTTACTGAGTTTACTGTTCCTGGTTGTGTGTCTGTACAGTGTTAATAAAGTTGTGTGTTTGTACAGTGTTAATAAAGTTGTGTTTGTACAGTGTTAATAAAGTTGTGTGTTTGTACAGTGATAATAAAGTTGTGTGTCTGTACAGTGTTAATAAAGTTGTGTGTTTGTACAGTGTTAATAAAGTTGTGTGTTTGTACAGTGTTAATAAAGTTGTGTGTTTGTACAGTGTTAATAAAGTTGTGTGTTTGTACAGTGCTAATAAAGTTGTGTGTCTGTACAGTGTTAATAAAGTTGTGTTTGTACAGTGTTAATAAAGTTGTGTTTGTACAGTGTTAATAAAGTTGTGTGTTTGTACAGTGTTAATAAAGTTGTGTTTGTACAGTGTTAATAAAGTTGTGTTTGTACAGTGTTAATAAAGTTGTGTGTCTGTACAGTGTTAATAAAGTTGTGTCTGTACAGTGTTAATAAAGTTGTGTTTGTACAGTGATAATAAAGTTGTGTGTTTGTACAGTGTTAATAAAGTTGTGTTTGTACAGTGTTAATAAAGTTGTGTTTGTACAGTGTTAATAAAGTTGTGTGTCTGTACAGTGTTAATAAAGTTGTGTTTGTACAGTGATAATAAAGTTGTGTCTGTACAGTGATAATAAAGTTGTGTTTGTACAGTGATAATAAAGTTGTGTGTTTGTACAGTGTTAATAAAGTTGTGTGTTTGTACAGTGATAATAAAGTTGTGTGTTTGTACAGTGTTAATAAAGTTGTGTGTTTGTACAGTGTTAATAAAGTTGTGTGTTTGTACAGTGTTAATAAAGTTGTGTCTGTACAGTGTTAATAAAGTTGTGTGTTTGTACAGTGTTAATAAAGTTGTGTTTGTACAGTGTTAATAAAGTTGTGTGTTTGTACAGTGTTAATAAAGTTGTGTTTGTACAGTGTTAATAAAGTTGTGTGTCTGTACAGTGTTAATAAAGTTGTGTTTGTACAGTGATAATAAAGTTGTGTGTTTGTACAGTGTTAATAAAGTTGTGTGTTTGTACAGTGTTAATAAAGTTGTGTCTGTACAGTGTTAATAAAGTTGTGTGTTTGTACAGTGTTAATAAAGTTGTGTGTTTGTACAGTGTTAATAAAGTTGTGTGTTTGTACAGTGTTAATAAAGTTGTGTTTGTACAGTGTTAATAAAGTTGTGTTTGTACAGTGTTAATAAAGTTGTGTGTTTGTACAGTGTTAATAAAGTTGTGTCTGTACAGTGTTAATAAAGTTGTGTGTTTGTACAGTGTTAATAAAGTTGTGTCTGTACAGTGTTAATAAAGTTGTGTTTGTACAGTGATAATAAAGTTGTGTGTTTGTACAGTGTTAATAAAGTTGTGTTTGTACAGTGTTAATAAAGTTGTGTCTGTACAGTGTTAATAAAGTTGTGTGTTTGTACAGTGTTAATAAAGTTGTGTGTTTGTACAGTGATAATAAAGTTGTGTGTTTGTACAGTGATAATAAAGTTGTGTGTTTGTACAGTGTTAATAAAGTTGTGTTTATACAGTGTTAATAAAGTTGTGTGTTTGTACAGTGTTAATAAAGTTGTGTTTGTACAGTGTTAATAAAGTTGTGTGTTTGTACAGTGTTAATAAAGTTGTGTTTGTACAGTGTTAATAAAGTTGTGTTTATACAGTGTTAATAAAGTTGTGTGTTTGTACAGTGTTAATAAAGTTGTGTTTGTACAGTGATAATAAAGTTGTGTCTGTACAGTGTTAATAAAGTTGTGTGTTTGTACAGTGTTAATAAAGTTGTGTGTTTGTACAGTGATAATAAAGTTGTGTTTGTACAGTGATAATAAAGTTGTGTGTTTGTACAGTGTTAATAAAGTTGTGTTTATACAGTGTTAATAAAGTTGTGTGTTTGTACAGTGTTAATAAAGTTGTGTTTGTACAGTGTTAATAAAGTTGTGTGTTTGTACAGTGTTAATAAAGTTGTGTTTGTACAGTGATAATAAAGTTGTGTTTGTACAGTGTTAATAAAGTTGTGTGTCTGTACAGTGTTAATAAAGTTGTGTGTCTGTACAGTGTTAATAAAGTTGTGTGTTTGTACAGTGATAATAAAGTTGTGTGTTTGTACAGTGTTAATAAAGTTGTGTTTGTACAGTGTTAATAAAGTTGTGTGTTTGTACAGTGTTAATAAAGTTGTGTTTGTACAGTGTTAATAAAGTTGTGTGTTTGTACAGTGTTAATAAAGTTGTGTTTGTACAGTGTTAATAAAGTTGTGTGTTTGTACAGTGTTAATAAAGTTGTGTCTGTACAGTGTTAATAAAGTTGTGTGTTTGTACAGTGTTAATAAAGTTGTGTTTGTACAGTGTTAATAAAGTTGTGTGTTTGTACAGTGTTAATAAAGTTGTGTTTGTACAGTGTTAATAAAGTTGTGTGTCTGTACAGTGTTAATAAAGTTGTGTTTGTACAGTGATAATAAAGTTGTGTGTTTGTACAGTGTTAATAAAGTTGTGTGTTTGTACAGTGTTAATAAAGTTGTGTTTGTACAGTGTTAATAAAGTTGTGTGTTTGTACAGTGTTAATAAAGTTGTGTGTTTGTACAGTGTTAATAAAGTTGTGTCTGTACAGTGTTAATAAAGTTGTGTGTTTGTACAGTGTTAATAAAGTTGTGTGTTTGTACAGTGTTAATAAAGTTGTGTGTTTGTACAGTGTTAATAAAGTTGTGTTTGTACAGTGTTAATAAAGTTGTGTTTGTACAGTGTTAATAAAGTTGTGTGTTTGTACAGTGTTAATAAAGTTGTGTGTTTGTACAGTGTTAATAAAGTTGTGTGTTTGTACAGTGTTAATAAAGTTGTGTTTGTACAGTGTTAATAAAGTTGTGTGTTTGTACAGTGTTAATAAAGTTGTGTGTTTGTACAGTGTTAATAAAGTTGTGTTTGTACAGTGTTAATAAAGTTGTGTGTTTGTACAGTGTTAATAAAGTTGTGTGTTTGTACAGTGTTAATAAAGTTGTGTGTTTGTACAGTGTTAATAAAGTTGTGTGTTTGTACAGTGTTAATAAAGTTGTGTTTGTACAGTGATAATAAAGTTGTGTTTGTACAGTGTTAATAAAGTTGTGTGTTTGTACAGTGTTAATAAAGTTGTGTGTCTGTACAGTGTTAATAAAGTTGTGTCTGTACAGTGTTAATAAAGTTGTGTGTCTGTACAGTGTTAATAAAGTTGTGTTTGTACAGTGTTAATAAAGTTGTGTGTTTGTACAGTGATAATAAAGTTGTGTTTGTACAGTGTTAATAAAGTTGTGTGTTTGTACAGTGTTAATAAAGTTGTGTGTCTGTACAGTGTTAATAAAGTTGTGTGTTTGTACAGTGTTAATAAAGTTGTGTCTGTACAGTGTTAATAAAGTTGTGTGTCTGTACAGTGTTAATAAAGTTGTGTGTTTGTACAGTGTTAATAAAGTTGTGTGTTTGTACAGTGTTAATAAAGTTGTGTACAGGCTCGTTGCAGATGATCCAGAATCGATCGTCGGTTTGTGTGCGACTTCATGGTGACTCACTCTGACGCCGTGCACTCGTAAGATCGAGGCGCCGCAGCTGCTCTCCGCTGACTACAAGACCCAAAGCATGATGGGAAACGTCTGGCTGTCACCTGATCAGGGAGCTGATTGGCTGTAGCTGTCTGATCACCTCCAGCCTGCTGGATGAAAATGAGAGGAAGTGTAATGATGATCCAGAGCAGACAGCTTCAGGGTCCTTTCCACCTCTCTCCTCCATCTGTCGCTCTGTTTTCTTTCAGTCCCTCCCCCTCCCCCTCCCCCTCCTCCTCCCCCCCTCCCCCTCCTCCATTCAGACTGTGATAATTGATAATTAGTCAGAAATGATGGGGTGAAAGGAAGGAGGGAATTCCAGGTCAGTGTGGTGTCTCCTTCCGTCCGTCTCCACCGCTGTGAGACGTTATCCTGCCAATCAGTCAAACTGCATAGATTCATATTTCCACTATCAGCGTCAGTGTCAGCTTCAAGCACTAAGAACTGCTCCTCCTCCTCTTCCTCCTCCTCCTCCTCAACCTCCTCCTCCTCAACCTCCACCTCCTCCTCTTCCTCCTCCTCCTCCTCAACCTCCTCCTCCTCAACCTCCACCTCCTCCTCCTCAACCTCCTCCTCCTCCTCAACCTCCTCTTCCTCCTCTTCCTCCTCCTCCTCAACCTCCACCTCCCCCTCCTCCTCCTCCTCCACCTCCTCTTCCACCTCCTCCTCCTCCTCCACCTCGTCCTCCACCTCCTCCTCCTCCTCCACCTCCTCTTCCTCCTCCTCCTCCACCTCCTCCTCCTCCTCGTCTTCCTCCTCCTCAACCTCGTCCTTCCACCTCTTCCTCTTCTTCCTCCTCTTCCTCCTCCTCCTCCACCTCTACCTCTTCCTCCTCTTCCAACTCCTCCTCCTCTTCCTCCTCCTCCTCCACCTCTACCTCTTCCTCCTCCTCCTCCTCCTCCTCCTCCTCCTCCTCCTCCTCCCCCCCCTCCTCCCCCTCCTCCTCCTCCTCCACCTCTACCTCCTCTTCCTCCTCTTCCACCTCCTCCTCCTCCTCCTCCTCCTCCTCCTCCTCCTCCTCCTCCTCCCCTCCTCCTCCTCCTCAACCTCCACCTCCTCTTCCTCCTCTTCCTCCTCTTCCTCCTCCTCCCCCTCCTCCTCCTCCTCGTCAACCTCCACCTCCTCTTCCTCCTCCTCCTCCTCCTCCCCCTCCTCCTCCTCCTCCTCCTCCTCCTCCTCCTCCTCCTCCTCCTCCTCCTCCTCCTCCAGCACTCTCTCTGTTCCTGGAGGTCTTCAATAATCCCACAGTTTCTAATCTGCAGTTGGTCTGACAGTAAATCCTCGGACAGAGAGCGCCTCGTTGGAGAGGAAGATGAGCAGTGCTCATTGTGCTGAAGAGGAAGATGAGCAGTGCTCATTGTGCTGAAGAGGAAGATGAGCAGTGAGTGGGGGGGTTCGGGGGGTTTGTTGATTACTGGAGATAAAGGAACATATGGCTCAGTGTTTGCATGCTGCACTACAAACAAATCACACAATATTCAGTAAGAAGATTTAACAGAACAATTGCACTTTTCTATTCTTCCTCCCTCCCAGCATGCACCAGCTGTGACCTCTCACAGGGTGACACACAACAACAACAACAACAACAACAACAACAACAATAATAATAATCCACTGTGTTTTAATCATCCTCACACTGACTGTGATCATCAGACTGCACTCTTCATGTACAACGATATGTTAGCACGCTACAGCTAGCTTTCCTTCAGTGTAGCTGGTTGCAGCTGGCAGGCTAACAGTAGCTAGCAACTGAGCTAACAATAAATGATGCTAACGGTACAAAGCTACAGTGTGCAGTTTAAAATGTTGCTACGTTAGCGAGTTAGAAATGTAACCCTGTTAGCACGCGAGCAGTTAGCTGTCAGCAGTTAGCTGTCAGTAGTTAGCTGTCAGTAGTTAGCAGGTAGCTGTCAGTAGTCAGTAGTTAGCTGTCAGTAGTTAGCTGTCAGTAGTTAGCAGTTAGCAGTAAGTAGTTAGCTGTCAGCAGTTAGCAGTTAGCGGTGAGTAGTTAGCAGTCAGTAGTTAGCAGTTAGCTGTCAGTAGTCAGTAGTTAGCTGTCAGTAGTTAGCAGTTAGCAGTCAGTAGTTAGCTGTCAGCAGTTAGCTGTCAGTAGTTAGCAGTTAGCAGTCAGTAGTTAGCTGTCAGCAGTTAGCAGTTAGCTGTCAGTAGTTAGCAGTTAGCTGTCAGTAGTTAGCTGTCAGTAGTTAGCAGTTAGTTGTCAGTAGTTAGCTGTCAGTAGTTAGCTGTTAGCTGTCAGTAGTTAGCTGTCAGTAGTTAGCAGTTAGTTGTCAGTAGTTAGCTGTCAGTAGTTAGCCGTCAGCAGTTAGCTGTTAGCTGTCAGTAGTTAGCTGTCAGTAGTTAGCTGTCAATAGTTAGCAGTTAGCTGTCAGTAGTTAGCTGTCAGCAGTTAGCAGTTAGCTGTCAGTAGTTAGCTGTCAGTAGTTAGCTGTCAGTAGTTAGCTGTTAGCTGTCAGTAGTTAGCTGTCAGTAGTTAGCTGTCAGTAGTTAGCAGTTAGCAGTCAGTAGTTAGCTGTTGATAAAGCTTATAGTTAGGGCTGGATCAGGTGAGTCCTGAACCATCCCTTAGTTATGCTGCTATAGGCCTAGACTATCGGGGGATTTCCCATGGTGCACTGAGCTCCTCTCTTCCTCTCTCTTTCTGCACTCATTCATGTTCCATTAATGCATGTTACTAACTTCACTTCTTCCCCGGAGTTTTGTGCTTTCTTGTCTGCAGGTTCTTATCGATCCTGGTGGAGCCTCCTGCCATGGTCCTGCTTGATTGCCATTGCCAATACTGTTGTTGCTGTGCACCTGTCTGTCTGTCTGTCTCACTCTCTCACCCCAACTGGTCAGAGACAGACGACCACCCACCTAGAGCCGGAGGATCTGTCTAGGTTTCTGCCTTTTAACAGGCAGTTTTTCCTAGCCCTTGTCTCCAAGGTCTTGCTCATGGTGGTACTGTTGGGTCTCTGTAAATAATGTTATAAAGAGTTCGGTCTAGACCTGCTCAGTATTTGAAAAGCTGTCCTGAGATAACTTCTGTTATGAATTGGCGCTATACAAATAAAAGTGAATTGAATTGAATTGAATTGTCAGCAGTTAGCAGTTAGCTGTCAGTAGTTAGCTGTCAGTAGTTAACTGTCAGTAGTTAGCTGTCAGCAGTTAGCTGTCAGTAGTTAGCTGTCAGTAGTTAGCAGTTAGCTGTCAGTAGTTAGCTGTCAGCAGTTAGCAGTTAGCTGTCAGTAGTTAGCTGTCAGTAGTTAGCAGTTAGCAGTAGTTGTCAGCAGTTAGCTGTCAGCAGTTAGCAGTTAGCAGTTAGCTGTCAGCAGTTAGCAGTTAGCTGTCAGCAGTTAGCTGTTAGCAGTTAGCAGTTAGCAGTTAGCAGTTAGCAGTTAGCTGTGAATATCTGACAGTATCCGGTTTGTGACGCAGACACTCAGGAAACAGTGGATGTTGTTTTCTGGAGTTTCAGTTTAATCTCAGTAGAAACAGATAATCAGTGTTTCCTAGAAGAGATGGTGAACACTGCGTGTAATCAATAATCTATCTGTCTGTGTGTCTGTATCTGTCTGTGTGTCTGTATCTGTCTGTGTGTCTGTATCTGTCTGTGTGTCTGTATCTGTCTGTGTGTCTGTATCTGTCTGTGTGTCTGCAGGATCAGTGCTGCCTTCAGGCTCCGTGACACGCTGCCTGTCAATAACACCCAAATTAAGCAAATTGCAGCAGAAAGAGAAAAACAATCATTGTTGGAGCGCTCAGATCAGATCAGACAGGTTCTCCTTCATCTCTTCATATTCGCTGCTTATCTCATTGTAGCCTCCAATCCAAGTTAGCAGGGATTATCTCCCATGGAAAGGGCATTAAGAGGCGGATAACCTCAGCTTGGAAGCAGTTAATCTAGCAGCATGTTAATGAGTCTTGTAGTGGATTGCTTAAATTAAAAGCAAATATCAACAGTCATTTGGCTAAAGGAGCCGGCCGCCTGCGTGCCCTCAATCATAATGCATTAAGTGATTTGAGTCGCTGGGTCGCTGCAGTAATCATATAATGTGAGTGAAAAACAATAAAATTAACAGGTTATCATGAAAATTAAGAGTTTTGTGAGGATACGAACAATAACACACAGCAGAAACTTCATTTTAATAACATTTATTAACCCTCAATAAACACACAGCTGATTAAACCTGGAACATTAAACAGTGTATAACCTCTAGAGCTATGTTCTACATTCAATCAATAATCTATAATCATTAAACAGTTTATAACCTCTATAGTATTGAACGTCAACTGGCAGCCCGCAGGTCACATCCGGCCCGCCAGAGATTTCCATCCAGCCCCCAGAATATTACTGAATTCAGGAATAGCCTAGTGAAGAGGAAAAAGTATGTTTCTATATTTATTTATTTTTAAATCAAATGAAAGAAGCGCCCTCTGAAAAGTAACTTGTGCCATAGCCTGCCTTTAATCAAAAATGACGATAAACTCTCATTAACATCTTTTATTGTTACACATGCTCATTTTATCTATAGTTGTTTTTCACAAATGTCATAATTGTCCTTGCTTGGGCTTTGTGCACAATTGCGGTGTCTCAATCACAACCATCAACATAACAGAGAAGACCATGGTAATTGCAAGCCTTGCCCATCAGCAACTAGTTCTAATGACAAATAAAAGCGACAGGCCTCAGTTATTAGAAATGTTACTATTTACATCAAATTAAAGTAGCCTGTTCCTCTCATGAGTTTTTATAGAGTTCATTTTTGAGAACGCAGCTTCACAGGTGTATGATCAGATTATATTCTTTAGCGACAGCGACAGCAACAGTTTCACTGCAAATGAGGCACACAGGTACATCATTTCTAAAAGTTGGCACTATGAATACATACTTATCAGTCCATTCTTCATTAAAGCTGCGGTTCTCTGCATCAACTTTCCGCATAAGGCTCTTTGAGAGTGGCATTTCTCATGCTTGAAACATATTCAGAAGGCCTTTCTCCTGCCAGTGTTCTCCGTAAACTACAACACTGCATGTGACAGTGATGGACAGCTTGACAGCCTCACAAATATGAAGCCTAAAATATCGCTATCGCCCCCTGGTGGTTTGCTGCAGTACAGGTAATATGTTAACACTGACAGAGGTTAAAAAATAACATAAATTTGGAATGAAAATTAGTATATCCAATAATAACATATTACTTAAGATACAATACTAATTTTATTCTATTTTACGAGCACCTGGCCCTCACAGTGTCTGCAGAGAAAAATTCTGGCCATCGGACAAATGTAGTTGATGACCCCTGACCTATTGGGTCCATTACTGCTCTATGAATAGTCTCTTATATGAAACATCTGGACTGATGCTGAACTCAGTTCTTTAACTGCTCCTCGCTGGTGGTCCCATGTTCCAGCACAAAGACACAAAGACATAGTGGACCTGGAGCAGGTGCTCATTTCCTACTGACTACCACTGACTGGTCCCAAATCAACACTGACTGGACCCAATTAAACACGGACAGGTCCCAAATAAACTAGACAGGTCCCAAATAAACACTGACTGGTCCCAATTCAACACTGACAACCAATCCCAATTCAACACTGACAGGTCCCAAATCAACACTGACAGGTCCCAAATCAACACTGACAGGTCCCAAATCAACACTGACAACCAATCCCAATTCAACACTGACAGGTCCCAAATCAACACTGACAGGTCCCAAATCAACACTGACAGGTCCCAAATCAACACTGACAACCAGTCCCAGATCAACACTGACAGGTCCCAATTAAACACTGACAGGTCCCAATTAAACACTGACAGGTCCCAAATAAACACTGACTGGTCCCAATTCAACACTGACAGGTCCCAAATAAACACTGACTGGTCCCAATTCAACACTGACAGGTCCCAAATAAACACTGACAACCAGTCCCAAATCAACATGGACAGGTCCCAAATCAACACTGACAGGTCCCAAATCAACATTGACTGGTCCCAAATCAACACTGACTGGACCCAATTAAACACTGACAGGTCCCAAATAAACACTGACAACCAGTCCCAGATCAACACTGAAAGGTCCCAAATCAACACTGACAGGTCCTTAACACTAAGCCAAATAAACAAAACCAGTCCCAAATCAACACTACAGTCCCAAATCAACGACAGGTCCCAAATAAACACTGACAGGTCCCAAACCAACTTGACTGGTCCCAAATCAACCTACAACCAGTCCCACAACACACCGGTCCCATAAAACACAAAAGGCCCAAAAAAAAACAAAACCCCCAAACTGACAGGTCCCAATTCAACACTGACAGGTCCCAAATAAACACTGACAACCAGTCCCAAATAAACACTGACTGGTCTCAATTCAACATGGTCAAGCAGTCCCAAATCGAGACCCAAATCAGCACTGACTGGTTCCAAATTAACAATGACACCCAGTCCCAAATCGACACTGACAACAAGTCCCAAATCAAGACCCAAATCAACACTAACTGGTCCCAGATTAACCCTGACAACAAGTCCCAAATTGAATCCCAAATCAGCACGGACAACAAGTCCCAAGTTGTATGCTAGCTTGGGTAATGTTAGCTGACCAACAGCTAGCTAGCCAGCTAGCATAACCTTGGAAACAATAGCTAACATTGAAGATGTGTACAGTAACATAACCTTGATGGTGGCTCTCTAGTCCGTGGACAAACAAACTGGATCTTAGAAGGTTCTGAACCAGCACTGGTCCCAGACCAGAACCAGCAGCAGGGACGTTGGTCTACAGAGGCTAACAGAGACAGAAATATGAAGTCCCAACAGAAGGAAGCTGCTTTTACCTGATCAACTACTGACACTGAAACCACTGATGTAAAGAGGGTTTAAGAAGGCCGATTGATTACTGACTGATTACTGATTATTTGTGAGTTCTTTGTGTCTTTAGTGAATAACCGGTGGGATGACAGAGAGGATAAAGACATGATGTCCTCGTCCTCTCGTCCCACAGTTTTTCATTTGGCTGCATTATAACAGGCCAATCCAATTTTCATTTACTAGCATGGCTCCTTCCTAGATGAGGGCTGAGGGGGATAAGTGAGTAAAACCACTTTGTTTCATTATATAATGTTGGAGCAGAGCCCGCCGCCACAGCAAATATAATAATATTAATGGGATAATTTAATGCAATTTTCTTTATTTGATGCACTATGACTCTGACGGCTAATCTGAAGGCATTGTTTAAAATAGATTGAAAATGAAAGAAGTCCAAACAGCTAATCCTCCACTGAGGTCAGTCAGACTGATACTGACAGGTACATTTACTCAACTACTGCACCTGAAACTGCTGATCTGATGAAGATACAATGGAGCTGTTTTCTTTATGTTGTTTCTAACAGAATATTGTTCATAATTACTGATAATCAATAAACAGTGTATAAACTCTAGAGCTATGTTCTATATGTAGTTGATTCTATCAATAGTCTATAATAATCTATAATCATTAAAGTTTTTTGCCCAGGGACTACGGGTGGAAAATAGCAGTTTGCTAAAACCCGGTGCAATGCATATCTCCTTGTTATATACAGGGCTAATGTTTTATTGTGCACTGTCCTGTTCAAATAAAAGAAATAATAGTAATAGTAATAGTATAAACTCTAGAGCTATATAATTGATTCAATCAATAATCTATAATCAATAAACATCTTGTTCACAATCAGATGATGTGAATCAGATAATGTGAATCAGGTGATGTGAACAAGATAATGTGAATCAGATGATGTGAATCAGATAATGTGAACAAGATAATGTGAATCAGATGATGTGAATCAGATAATGTGAACAAGATAATGTGAATCAGATGATGTAAATCAGATAATGTGAATCAAATGATGTAAATTAGACGATATAAATCAGTTGATGTGAATCAGACGATGTGAATCAGATAATGTGAATCAGATGATGTAAACAAGATAATGTGAATCAGACGATGTGAATCAGATAATGTGAATCAGATGATGTGAATCAGACTCTGACAATCTCACTGAGGACGTTTGTTTGACTTTTAAAGAATGTGGATCTAGAAAACAAAGCTCAATCGTGCAGGTTGGTTCTTTGAGTTCTGATCCTTTGTGTGTCTAATGGCTTGTTTTCTGCACTAACCAGCAGAGTTAAGCCCTCAGAACAAGAACATGCTGAATAATAATCAAAATAATGGATAAAAACACTCTAATCTGCCCCTTAATGTACCCACAGTTGTCTAATCCAGATCTTATTTGTTCTCCGGCTGCAGTGTATTTTCCTGCGGGATGAGATGGTGTTTAATCGACTTTGGGAGAATTAGTCATTCCTTATTACCGTCGTGGTTTTTACAGGACTTTCCTGGAAAATCCCATTCAACACACATTTTAATTTCATTTCTGCGGCTCAATCATGTTGAGGGCAATGTAAATAATCCAATAACATTAATCATCATTTCTTTTCTTTTTTTCCCCTTCAAAAATAGACCAGCGGCGGGCGGATTGGACGGGCGGAGACGCTGTCGTTCACTCTCCGTTATTGGTTTTTAGAAGCTCTGATGGTTTTATAAAATGTCATCATGACCCCAATTACTCAGCTGGAGAATATTTCTTCTGTTAATCTGAAAACATCAACGCCTCCATTTCTCTCAGTGAAATATTTTTATAATCCAGATTCATTATTTTCATCCTTCGTCCTTCTCTTTTTACTCTAAATATCTGTTCATTATTCTGATGATATCTTTCGTATTTTGTTCATTATGTGTTTGGAAAAAGACCAATAATGAGATACAGATTTCAAATTAATAGTAATCCCTTAAATGTGTCTGTACGGGTAACAATAAATGTATATACATGAAAAATAAATTGCCAGTATATGAAACAAATAAAGAAATGCAAAGATTATAATAATCTAAAATATAGAAACATCGGTTCAATAAATACGATTTTTAAACTTTTCTAGCTGAAGCTCATAAAAATGATCAAATGTAAGAAATATAAAAGTATTCATAGTGGAAATGATAAAATGTCTGATGATTATATATCTGACCTTAATCATATCTCATAATATGAATTTGATGTGATATTTTTATGTTTTATCATTTAATCCTGTTTTTACTTTTCATGGCAGAAATAAGCCTCCGTAGAAATTGAGGCACATTTTAAAAGCAGATTTCATTTTTTTCCTTTAAATACACATTGAAGAGCGATTGTTGAGGACATTAATGTGGAGCGTGACTGTACGGACAGTGTGTCCTCTCTGCAGCTGCCGCAGATTGCAGATGATAATCAGAGTTGATAAGATGCAGAGATAATAAGAAATAAATAAGATGCAGCCTAATAAGGCTCAGAAATAAGGCAGCTCAGTCCAGATGTCCCTGCAGCGTCTTCTAATCCACACTGAAGCTGCGTCTTACAGGATGAAAGTGGAATCTTCTATCAATTATTATCCTAACATACTGAATTATATCCCCAGAAATCCTTCAAATTATTCCCTAATAATCCCCCTGATGGGATCACACGACCCAGATACGTCCCCACAGTCACATAACCTTTCAGTGGGCTGCTTATGGAGATATTTTCATTAAAGAAACGGAGGAAACTTCTCTTTAAACTTTCACAGTTTGACTTCATTAGTGGCTAATTAAGATCGTCATCAGTACTGAGATGTTGATGTTTAGGATTAAACCATAATCTGACCCCTCTGTGTCCACTGTTCTTTATCTGAGAGGAACCTGGAGCCTGGCGGACCTCCAGGAGAGACGCAGTGAACCAGAGATATAGAAACATAGACAGCTCATTGGCTGCTTTGACCTCACCGTCAACACATTTTCATGAAGGTTTGTTATGAAGGTGAGAAACTGTACCTGATAATGGGGGCGGAGCTAATCGGCTCTGTAGATGAGAGCAGCCATACGCCCCCTGTTGGGTGAAGAGAGCTGTGTCTTTAGTCAATCTGCAGAGAGGATGAAACTAAAAAACTCTTATGTCGTTTGTGGTCTGGTGAACTTTAATTTTATCAGTTAAACTTTATTATTATGAATCCGTCAGGGACCCAAAATAAAAATGATTATCAGTAATTATACAAAGTAAAAAATGTCTGTAGAGTTTATGGTGAAAAACTGTTAGAAACTGTAAAAGATGAAATACGTTTAAGTTTCTGTAACGGTAAAACACCGTGATCTCTCAGAGCAAAACCTTTATTCATACGGCATTTTAAAGGAATTTATACAGAATAAAATAGTTTTTTATATTATAGATAGTAAATTGCACAGAAACCCACCATCACAGCCTCATTCAGTATTTTCATACAGCAAAACTGTTTCTTACAGTGAAATATGGATTAAAAAGTACTCATATTCTTTTACTGTATTATTATAGAACAGTTTGTATTTTACAGAAAACTGTAAATTAAGATAAAACTCTAATAAAGAAGTGATTTTATCCAAACTCCAAACTGAAATATTAATAATAATTCAGTCACAAACATTTCTTTCTTTCAAAACTTTATTGATCTACACACAATAATGAGCACTTTCTCAGCTTGTCTCCACAGGATGTATAAATAAAGTTCTGTTACCTTCAATAAATAATCTGTTTCCTTTCATATTTGTAAATAAACAAACAGAAATAAAACTTTATGTAATGTTACTGTATAAATAAAGTTTGTATGATTATATTAGATTATGTATTATATTTATATATTTCCGACGTTGTATAAAAATATTCTGTGTGTGTCGATTAACAACTTAGTTGGATTAGTGTCTCAAAGTGACGTAATTGTCTCTGAATGTCATTTGTATGTAAATCTGCGGGACGATTAGGATCCACTCAGCTCTGCTTTTGTTCCGTCGACCATCAGCGTGATGAAAATCAAAAGGCAGCAGAAAGATTACAGAACCATTAACGTCCATTAACTGATAAAAAGCTATTAGAGGCTTATAGATTAAATCACATATATGGAGCAGAGTGATGATGAAGGCTCAGCAAGAAGAGGAGGAGGAGGAGGGTGATGTGTAGAAGGAGGAGGGATGTGTACTGTAAAGGTCACAGGTTTGATCCCCACTGAGAAATAATTCACTAATTTAAGCCAGCGGATGTGAATCAATACATCTGATCACTTTCTGATCACTTTCCTCCATCATATTTACAATGTCTGTAAAGTTCAAAGTTCACTTTGTGGCAAACAGACCAACAATTTGCAGTAATGTTAGCTTTGACTTTTGTTCTGTATCTGATTGTTTTATTGTTCTAATTTTAAATAATTGGATATTTGTTTCAATGGTCTTTATTTATTTCACTGTTAACTAAGTGAATCTTGTTTATTACGTTAATAAAGTTAATAAATATTATGTTCAGGTTTGTAACTTAAAAGGTTAAAATTCAAAGTTAAACTCAGTAATTTAGTTGAATGAACTCATTTTGTTTGTGTTTGAATGGTTACAATGGTTACAGTTGGTGGTTGCTAACAGTGATGGAAAGTAACTAAGTACATTTCATTAATGTACTTATTTCCATTTTATACTTCTACTCCACTACATTTATTAATAGAAAACATAACCAATTAATAAAATGTGATGTATTTCTATAGATTTAGATACAACTTTATTGATCCAGAGGGACTTAATAAAGACAATAAACTGATGAACACATTAATGAATCAATAACTATAATCAAAAATATAATATATAGTATTCTGCATAATGAGTCAGTTTATTTTATTTTGATAGGGAAAAAGTTATTATAATGAGAAAATTATAATATATAAGAAATATTGATTTTAGTGATACTAAGTCAATATTTAATACTTTAACACATTTAAGTATTTTATTTGTGCAACAGTTTGTTCTTCTTCCCGCCTGTTGACACACACACACACACACACACACACACACACACACACACACACACACACACACATAAACCATATGGTGTGTTCACAGCACCGCACACACACGCAGCGTCTGATTGGCTGCTGCAGGTTAATGAGGTAATGAATGGCGGTGGTGTCCCACCAGCTGCTGCTGACAGAGAGGCGGGAACCAGCAGCGCCACCTGTAGGCTGCAGCGGTCACTACAGTGTGAACAGCAGCTTGTCCTGATGGTGGCGCTAGAGAGAGAACATCATTCACTTCCTCTGGAGAGCTGAAACAATAATTCTTCTTCTTTTGGTATTTATTTAGAAATAATATAAAGAAAGAAAATACAAACAGCAGTTTGTGTTGCTTTCTTTTAGAAAAGTGCTAAATAAAGTTTTATTATCATTAAAGTATTATATTATTATTATTATTATTATTATGATATAATATTATTATTATTATTAACATTATTATTATATATTACATATGATTATATAATATTATTATTATTATATATTACATATTATTATTATTCATAATAATAATATAATATTAATATTAATATTATATTATTAATAGTATTATTATTATTAATATTATTATATATTATTATTATTAATAATATTATTATATATTATTATATATTATATATTATTATTAACATTATTATTATATATTACATATTATTATTATATAATATTATTATTATTGATAATATTATTAATATTATTATTATTATTATAATTATTATTATATATTATTATATATTATTATTATTAACATTATTATTATATATTACATATTATTATTATATAATATTATTATTATTATTAATAATCTAATATTAATATTAACATTATATTATTAATAGGATTATTATTATTAATAACATTATATATTAATATTATTATTAATATTGATATTACTAATATTATTATATATTATTATTAATATTATATATTATTATATATTATTATTATTATTATTCATATTGATGTTAATATTGATATTAATATTATTATTATTATTATATATTATTAATATTATTATTATTAATATTATATTGATGTTTATTGATATTAATATTATTAATATTATTATTATTATTATTATTATTATTATTATATTATTATTATTAGCACAATAACGACATAACTCTATTTTGTATTTAATATATTTTCTGGTTTGAAAATTAATAATATAATTAGTCAGTAAAAAGAATTACTGAATAATATTAGTTTCATTGATTTATTGATTTATTGATTTATTGATGTGCGCGCGTGCTTTCGGCCACGTTACCACGTCGTGACGTCATCAGACAGCGCCGTGTTGTTGACAGAGTTCAGAGGAAACAAAGACAGAAGTGAGAGAAGAGTTCATTTAACGGAGCGGGTCCAGTTCGGTTCGGCTCGGTCTCGGTTCGGCTCGGTTCGGTTCGGCTCGGTTCGTAAACAGTTTCCGGTTTGTTAGCATGATGCTACTTTATCACCTGCATGCTAACCGGCTAGTTACCTGTTAGCATCTGGAGAGCTGCTGTAAAGGCACTAACAGCCAGTCTGATCGATATGTTATCGATATGTTATCGATATGTAGTTGAAGTTTGTTAATGTCCCTGTTGCCATAGTTACTACTCAATCAGCTGAGCTAACGATTAAAATGATCCCACACCAAACTCCATTCAGATATCTGCTAATTTAATATTTAATATCAGTTCATCGATTACTTTATAAATATATATATATTATAGGTATACATTCACATACTGATCATATTATTTATTGATCAGCAGTGAGCTGTTAAAATAAAGTATTTTCAGTCAGTTTAATCCTTAAATGATGTGAAATATTGTATTATATATATAATCTATATATATATAATCTATATATATATAATCTATATAGATCATCAACACTCTGAATGAACACATACAGAATTATGTAGTAAACTAAAAAGTGTGAAATAACTCAAAACATGTTTTATATTTTAGATTCCCTTTGCTTTGTTTTGCTTTGCACACTTTGATTCGATGAGCTTCATGAGGTAGCACCTGAATTTTCCAACAGTCTTGAAGGAGTTCCCAGAGATGCTGAGCACTTGTTGGCTCTTTTGCTTTCACTCTGCGGTCCATCTCATCCCAAACCATCTCGACTGGGTTTAGGTCAGGTGACTGTGGAGGTCAGATCATCTGGCGCAGCACTCCATCACTCTCCTTCTTGGTCAAATAGCCCTTACACAGCCTGGAGGTGTGTTTGGGGTCATTGTCCTGTTGAAAAATAAATGATGGTCCAACTAAACGCAAACCGGATGGGATGGCATGATGCTGCAGGATGCTGTGGTAGCCATGCTGGTTCAGTGTGCCTTCAATTCTGAATCAATCCCCAACAGTGTCACCAGCAAAGCACCCCCACACCATCACACCTCCTCCTCCATGCTTCACGGTGGGAACCATGCATGTAGAGACCATCCGTTCACCTTTTCTGCATCGCACAAAGACACGGCGGGTGGAACCAAAGATCTCAAATCAGACCAAAGCACAGATTTCCACTGGTCTAATGTCCATTCCTTGTGTTTCTTGGACCAAACAAATCTGCTTGTTGCTTTTCCTTAGTAGTGGTTTTTTAGCAGCTATTTGACCATAAAGGCCTGATTCGTCTCCTCTGAACAGTTGATGTAGAGATGTGTCTGCTACTAGAACTCTGTGAGGCATTATTCTGGGCTCTAATCTGAGGTGCTGTTAACTTGTGATTTCTGAGGCTGGTGACTCAGATGAACTTATCCTCAGCAGCAGAGGTGACTCTTGGTCTTCCTTTCCTGGGGCGGTCCTCATGTGAGCCAGTTTTGTCGTAGCGCTTGATGGTTTTTGCGACTGCACTTGGGGACACATTCAGAGTTTTTGCAATTTTCCGGACTGACTGACCTTCAGTTCTTAAAGTAATGATGGACTGTAGTTTCTCTTTACTTAGCTGATTGGTTCTTTCCATAATATGAATTCTAACAGTTGTCTAATAGGGCTGTCAGCTGTGTACCAACCTGACTCTGAAGTGGAAACCATTTCAGGTGACTACCTCATGAAGCTCATTGAGAGAAGGCCAAGGGTTTGCATCACTGTCAACAAAGCAAAGGGTGGCTACTTTCTTTATTTCACACTTTTTAGTTTACTACATAATTCTGTATGTGTTCATTCAGAGTGTTGATGCCTTCAGGGAGAATCTACAATGTCAATAGTCATGAAAATAAAGAAAAACAATTAAATGAGAAGGTGTGTCCAAACTTTTGACTGGTAGTGTATATAGAATATATGAAGATATAATCTATATATATATATATATTGATTATATATATATCTGTAGATTATATTGTGTAAATATCTAATGAAGGGTCGCCAGTTAACTGTGTTTTTCAATAATGAAATGATGTCTAATAGTCTTAAATATAATAAAATGAAGCAGTCGGTGTAAAATGTCTCAGACAGACGTGTTAGCCTTCTTCTGTGGTGTTAGCGTGTTAGCATCTATCAGACTCTATTAGGAAAGTGTCCTGAGAACTTTTGTTATGACGCTACACAAATAAAATGTAATTGTCAACATGTTAGTATCTTCCTTATCCTTTAGCATGTAGCATCTGTTATATCAGCGTTACAGACGTGTTTAAACGCCACAGAGGCGGTTTACTGAAGTGTGTCTGCTGTGACTCTTCGTCAGGCTCTTCATCAGGATGCAGCTCTTGTAGCTCCACACAGAATGAGTCGTGATGAAGAGACCAAAGCTGGCCGGAGTTTTCCTCTTCGTGGGCTGCCTGCTCGCCTACCTGATGTTTGTGAAGCGTCACTACACCTCCACAAAGCCTGAAGCCTACAGACTACCTCCCCACCAGCTGCCCGCCGCCGCCGCCGCCGCCGCTGGACGGAGCTTCCAGTATGGCATCATGTTCGACGCTGGGAGCACTGGGACCAGAGTCCACATCTTCAAGTTCCAGACAGAGAACAAAGGTAGAAGCCTCAATGTCTGATATGATTCATTATAGTGACATCTAATGGTGCAGATTACTACGCCCTCGCCTCACCCTGGTCCTGAACCCGTGTTGGGTCCTGAACCCGTGTGAACCCGTGTTGGGTCCTACCTAGAGTCAACCAGAGCTCAGAGTGTCTGTAAAAGATGCTACAATTCAAATCAAACCTTCTGGAAGTGGCAGGTTTTATTTACCTGTAAACATTTACTAGTTTCTGTGTTTGCTAACACAACATGTCCGCTCCTCCTCCGTCTGTGGCACGAATAAAAAACCTCCTGAAGCTGGATCAGGTATTTGGAACAGAGGCTGGTGTTTATTCCAGATAGCAAACAGGATATTTGGCAGCTCTCTAATCGATGCTAAATGGATTCATATGGATCCTTTCAGATTAAATGGTAAAGGTTTATAAAGCAGACCTCACTCAATTGCTTTTAGTGTATTTAAAACCCACACATGTTGGCCCCAAACATTAATTACCAGCAGACAAGAGGAGCTTTCAGCCTGTAAGTCCCGCGCTGCCGCACCGCTGCTGCCAGAGTCAAAATGGACACAAACTCATTAGTGCGTTTTAGAGGTTTTGGGTTTATTAGGCTTAGAGAAAGTTTCCTGCAGAGCTCGGCCAAATGCCTTCGTTATCGCATTTAACCGCTAAGCTAAATCACACAGGCTGAGTGCTGTTTTGGCTCCTTTGTTAGCCTCAGAGCTAACGGGTAGTTATACAGACTGGGATTGTCATTAAGAGCTTAATGACAGCTCAAATGTAGGCACAGGTCCAGGGTCAGTTAGAAAGATAAAGTAAATTAAATGTGCTTGTAAAACACTCATCAGGACTTATTGCCTGTCTTTAATCGGACACACACAGAGGTCGTTGTTTAAACTTTATCTTCATCGTGTTTCCTGCAGAAGCTCCCACACTGGCCCACGAGACGTTCAGAGCCATCAAACCTGGACTGTCTGCGTACGCTGATGATCCAGAGAAGGTGCTACGTCATCATCTGTCTGTAATCCACCTGATCTGATATTATTCATTATTACAACACAGGACTGACCTCGTTGAGCTTTCACACTGTTTCATCACACTGACTCTCTCATAGGCCCGTACGTTGCTGTTAGCACGTTAGCACGTTAGCATCCATCAGATTGGTGTCATTGTGTGTCTCCTCCCGTGCGTCCAGTGTACAGCCGGTATCGTGGAGCTTCTGGAGGTGGCGAAGTCCAGCGTCCCCCCCTCCCTGTGGACCATCACCCCTGTGGTCCTGAAGGCCACAGCCGGCCTGCGACTGCTGCCGGGGGAGAAAGCCAAACACCTGCTGGACAAGGTGAGACACACACACATTGTTTTTCAAAATAAAACACACAGAAATGTTCATATTATTATTATTATTATTATTATTATTATTATTATCATCCGTATATTGTCCAGTGACAGACAGTAATAGTAAATAACAATAAATACATTAATAAAGACATTTACATTGAAACCCCTAAAAGAAACACTTTGTTACAACATGTTAAAGATCAAACTGTTTAATTATCAATCAATCAATCAATCAATCAGTCTGCATTATGGCAGTGAGTTGCTAATGCCTCATCATCATCCTCTTCATCCTCTTCATGGTCTATAAAGCTCTTCAGTAATAAGTAATAACAGGAGCAGAGCTGATGACACTAAATATTATTAAAATATTAAATTATTATTATATTCTAATACATGTGTCACATTAGTTTTACCACCCTGTGCTTCCCTTTGTGTCCAGGTGAGGGCGCTGTTTCTGGAGTCTCCCTTTCTGTCCAGAGACGACAGCGTGTCCATCATGGACGGCACTGATGAAGGTGGGAAGTCTTCCAAGCAGCACCGATAACAAACGTAGTGAATGTTTGAGCTGGAAGGTGACGAAGGTCTTTAGAGTTCAATCACATCGATTCTGTAGGAGGAGTTTGTTCAAGTTCAACGAAAAATGGCCGACTTCCTGTCGGGATGTGGCTCCAAGAGCTTTTATTGTGATTAATTAGTGTTTGGAAGTTGCTCAGCATTAATGCAGTGCTTATAAAGCTGAGTGGTCCTTTAATGGCGTCCTGTGGTTGCTGACCTCTCATCAGGTCTCTTCATCAGTTTATTAGATTACAGAGAATCTCCTCATCCTTTCATTTGTTTAATCTGTGGAGCAGCTCAGATGTTTCTCCTTGTTTATCACCGCACAGAAAAACCTCAGAGGTCCCGCTCTGATTTCCCCAACGCACACCGCCAATATGGAGGATTAAACAAAATGGAGGATTAAACAATATGGAGGATTAGAAATGAGATGAAACGAGAGACAAACGTCCTCGTTCAGCAGCAAACAAACACTGGTGGAATAACACTGGTGGACGAACACTGGTGGACGAACACTGGTGGACGAACCACTGGTGGACGAACCACTGGTGGAGAACCACTGGTGGACGAACACTGGTGGAGAACCACTGGTGGAGAACCACTGGTGGACGAACACTGGTGGAGAACCACTGGTGGACGAACACTGGTGGACGAACACTGGTGGAGAACCACTGGTGGAGAACCACTGGTGGACGAACACTGGTGGACGAACACTGGTGGACGAAACACTGGTGGAGAACCACTGGTGGACGAACACTGGTGGAGAACCACTGGTGGATGAACACTGGTGGACGAACACTGGTGGAGAACCACTGGTGGACGAACACTGGTGGAGAACCACTGGTGGACGAACCACTGGTGGACGAACACTGGTGGAGAACCACTGGTGGACGAACACTGGTGGAGAACCACTGGTGGACGAACACTGGTGGAGAACCCCTGGTGGACGAACACTGGTGGACGAACACTGGTGGAGAACCCCTGGTGGACAAACACCGGTGGACGAACCCCTGGTGGACGAACACCGGTGGACGAACACTGGTGGACGAACACCGGTGGACACACACTGGTGGACGAACACTGGTGGAGAACCACTGGTGGACGAACCACTGGTGGAGAACCCCTGGTGGACGAACACTGGTGGACAAACACTGGTGGACGAACCACTGGTGGAGAACCACTGGTGGACAAACACTGGTGGAGAACCACTGGTGGACGAACACTGGTGGACGTGTCGTGTTGTGTTTAACCGATAGACATGAAGATAGTTAGACACGTGTTTCATATCGAGACGTACAAAAGAGCCTCTCGGATCAGCTGCTCACTGCACTCTAAAGACGCTCGTCTTACGGCGTGCCCACGGCTTCCCTGACCCTAACCTGAGTGTACATTACCCATCAGCCCAAAACTTCACGTCTGATAAAGTCCCGCCCTGAACACTCCTACAGTATTCACTGCAGACTGAAATAAATGTGACGTTTCTTTATTGGAGCATTGAACCTGTGGTCTGAGGTCCCGTCAGGTTCCTCGGGGGTCCAGGTGTTGGACATTGTTGTTGTCCCTGCTGTGAACTCTGTTAGCAGTCACAATGAGCTGGCTGTGTGAAGGAATCTGTAGCTGCCGTGTTTGAAAGGCTCGCTGTGTGTGCACACGCTCGCGCACACATAATCCAATCCTTTTAAAGTAGTTCATACAAGCAATTATGGCCATGTGGGATAATGTCCCACTTAATCTTGAGGGAGGGAGGGAGGCCGATTATCTCCCCCCTCCCTTGCTCTCAGTTTATTCCTGAGGCTGAAATGTTTTCTCCTTCCCTCTGATGATGGTTACTGAATGAACTCCCGTCAGCGAGCCGCTAATGGACACATTCCTCCTTCCATCAGCCTTATTACCGCACACATATTCTTGGTCCTGAAGCTCATCCGTCCCTCAGATTACCCCCCCGACCGTCCTGAATGGAGGCGACTTATTGTTAATGCAGATCTGTGAGTGGTCAGTGGGGGGGCGGCAGGGTGCTAAGTGCCGGTGTTTAGCTTCCCGACCTAAAGCCGAGTCCTCTCGCTGGTTGTTTGTTTTGTTTGGAAATTGCTTCTTAGCGTCTGTATAAGAGTTTCACAGTAAAGCTCCTATGATACACTTTCTATCAGACCCTTTAATCACCCACTTCTGCATGCGGCAGAGGTCAGAGGTCGCTGGTAAAAGGCACTAATGCATGCAGCTGAGTGGCACACACACTAATGTCGTCTTTGAGTTGACCTGGATGAGCCGATCCTCTACGAGCTCACAACGTATCACACTTTAGATCTTCATGTTGGATTGATGTTCCACATCGTCTACTTCACCTTAAAGTCCTTAAAGACACATTACATGTTTCTGTGTAACAGACAGCCCACACCTCAACACAGAGTCCACAACACAGAGTCCACAACACAGAGTCCACAACACAGAGTCCACAACACAGAGTCCAACACAGAGTCCACAACACAGAGTCCACAACACAGAGTCCAACACAGAGTCCACAACACAGAGTCCAACACAGAGTCCACAACACAGAGTCCAACACAGAGTCCACAACACAGAGTCCACAACACAGAGTCCAACACAGAGTCCAACACAGAGTCCACAACACAGAGTCCACAACACAGAGTCCAACACAGAGTCCACAACACAGAGTCCACAACACAGAGTCCACAACACAGAGTCCAACACAGAGTCCACAACACAGAGTCCAACACAGAGTCCACCACAGAGTCCACAACACAGAGTCCACAACACAGAGTCCAACACAGAGTCCACAACACAGAGTCCACCACAGAGTCCACAACACAGAGTCCAACACAGAGTCCAACACAGAGTCCACAACACAGAGTCCAACACAGAGTCCAACACAGAGTCCAACACAGAGTCCACAACACAGAGTCCAACACAGAGTCCAACACAGAGTCCACAACACAGAGTCCACAACACAGAGTCCACAACACAGAGTCCAACACAGAGTCCACAACACAGAGTCCAACACAGAGTCCACAACACAGAGTCCAACACAGAGTCCAACACAGAGTCCACAACACAGAGTCACAACACAGAGTCCAACACAGAGTCCACAACACAGAGTCCAACACAGAGTCCAACACAGAGTCCACAACACAGAGTCCAACACAGAGTCCACAACACAGAGTCCACAACACAGAGTCCACAACACAGAGTCCACAACACAGAGTCCACAACACAGAGTCCAACACAGAGTCCACAACACAGAGTCCAACACAGAGTCCACAACACAGAGTCCACAACACAGAGTCCACAACACAGAGTCCACAACAGTCCAACACAGAGTCCACAACACAGAGTCCACAACACAGAGTCCACAACACAGAGTCCAACACAGAGTCCACAACACAGAGTCCAACACAGAGTCCACAACACAGAGTCCAACACAGAGTCCACAACACAGAGTCCAACACAGAGTCCACAACACAGAGTTCAACACAGAGTCCACAACACAGAGTCACTCCCCAGCTAACGCGATCCATGATACTAACTTATATATTCTGATGTTAGCCATCATCATCAGCATCATTATAACTTAAAACTAAACTTTTTATTTTTATTTTATTTATGTATTTTTCTGTTCAGGGATTTCTGCCTGGATCACCGTCAACTTCCTCACTGGTGAGAAATCAACACTGAGTGTGTGTGTGTGTGTGAGTGTGTGTAAACCAGATTAATGTGGACAAGAAATAGTGATTACCTGTTATTGGATTATCCTGCAGCTCTCTCTGTTTTTCCTAATCTCTCTCTTTTTCTATTTTGTCTTATTCCCCCCTTCTCTCTCTCTCTGTCTCTCTCTCTGTCTCTCTCTCTCTCTCTCTGTCTCTCTCTCCAGGTGATCTTCACAGAGCTGACTCGCCCACTGTGGGGATGTTGGATTTGGGGGGCGGGTCCACTCAGATCACCTTCAGTCCTCGAGACGAGGTGAGGGCGATCGACACTGACACTGACAGAGAGAGAGAGAGAGAACTAAGGATTGGTAGAGCGAGGAAGACTCTGTTGGTAATACTGTAACTATGATTGACTCAATCACAATCAATCAATATCAGTCAATAAGTAATTAATTACAATCAATCAATCAGTTTGTGTCAACTAAAAATGTCATTAAAACAATAGTAAAGTAACAGTTAAAACGAGTAGTCTGTTGTCAATATAACAGTAATAACAAATTATTAAATACAATATATATAATATTAAAATATATTAAAATTAAAATAAAATAGATAAAAACGTGTGTGTGTATATAAAAAACAAACAAAACAAAAAAATAAAACATTCAATTATTTTATTCTCTCTCTCTCTCTCTCTCTGTCTCTCTCTCCCTCTCTCTGTGTCTCTCTCTCTCTCTGTCTCTCCCTCTCTCTCCCTCTCTCTCTCCTCTCTCTCTCCTTCTCTCTGTCTCTCTCTCTCTCTCTCCCTCCCTCCCTCCCTCTGTCTCTCTCTCTCTGTGTCTCTCTCTCCCTCCCTCTGTCTCTCTCTCTCTCTCTCTCTCTCTCTCTCTCTCTCTCTCTCTCTCTCTCTCTCTCTCTCTCTCTGTGTCTCTCTCTCCCTCCCTCTGTCTCTCTCTCTCCCTCCCTCTGTCTCTCTCTCTCTCTGTCTCTCTGTCTCTCTTCTCCGTCTCTCTCTCTCTCTCTCCTGTCTCTCTCTCCCTCTCTCTGTCTCTCTCTCTCCCTCTCTCTGTGTCTCTCTCCGTCTCTCTGTCTCTCTCTCTCTCTCTCTCTCTCTGTGTCTCTCTCTCTCCCTCTCTCTGTCTCTCTCTCTCCCTCTCTCTGTGTCTCTCTCCCTCTCTCTGTCTCTCTCTCTCCCTCTCTCTGTGTCTCTCTCCCTCTCTCTGTCTCTCTCTCTCTCTCTCTCTCTGTCTCTCTCTCCCTACCTCTGTCTCTCCCTCTCTCTGTCTCTCTCTCCCTCCCTCTGTCTCTCTCTCTCCCTCCCTCTGTCTCTCTCTCTCCCTCTCTCTGTGTCTCTCTCTCCCTCCCTCTGTCTCTCTCTCTCCCTCCCTCTGTCTCTCTCTCCCTCTCTCTGTGTCTCTCTCTCCCTCCCTCTGTCTCTCTCTCTCCCTCTGTCTCTCTCTCTCCCTCTCTCTCTCTCCCTCTCTCTCTCTCTCTCTCTCTCTCTCTCTC